>NC_089854.1:9690000-9815059 GCF_036373705.1 Amia ocellicauda
AGAATTGTCCAGCTGCAAAGTTAAGCTCTTCCCCCTGCAATGACGGTCTGCTGTCAGTTTTTCAGGTCGACAGACTGCACTCAGGGGTCAGAGGTCAGCTCTCGCAGGCTGCATCTACAGTTGCTCATTAGGGCTCAATTTGCCAACTGCAGTCCACGCTGCCTACTCGGCTCATGAGAATTGGAAAGCTAGTGCAGCAATATGAACAGTACTATAAGGGCAGGAACTCAGACTGGGGAACTCCCTGGGCTGTTAAACACTGCATTCCTCATTCTAGTTTGTGTAACATAACCAAAGTAAATTCTTTCTATGTGGATAACTGAGCAGTACACATGGGTGAAGCCCTTTCAATTAGAAAACAAACCCACCTCTAGCAATCCTCATTTGATTCCTGGGATTTGAACTCTCAGAGAAGCTTGTTGCTGGCACGTGCACATCCTAAGTCAAGTGGTTTCCATGGCAGATCATGAGATCCTCTCATTAATCTCCTAACAAGGCGCTGATCCATTGACTTTGCCCATTAACATTTCTTTTTCTGTTTGGAAAAATGTATTCAAGAGTGCAATTAGATACTTGTATGGGGAGATTCACTGCTTGCATAAAATGACTGTAGTTTAGAGGACAGATGTTCCACTCAACAAATCCTCTGTATTTTTGGCAGAAGCAAAATATCATTGTAATGGTGACACAATGCTGGTAATGATTACTTCTGGAAAAATTCTAGCATATTATGCGATTGAAAGAATACATTTCCCTCCACAATTTAAAGTTTCATACTTCAGACAACTACTTTTTTTTGCATTTATTTATAGTGTAGTGCCATCTCTAAAGCATATTTGTAGTGTCATCTCTAAAGCAATCACCTTGGTGAGCAAGAGGTGCCCTTTCAGACGCTGAAGGAGTATTGTGAGGGTTGAGTTCAGTAGTTTTATAGCCTGACTGAGACCATTAAGCCTGAGACTCTTGAGAAATTGCATGGGGAAAAAAGGGGTAGCAAGTATAGAGATAGATAGGAATGAAAATTGCATTATGAAAGTCCAATTGTTTTTGTCCTAAATCAAATCTCTCCTGTGCCACCTACAACACTAGTAAGGGAAAGAAAGAAAATGTTTAGCAGTACCTGAGTTCAGAGCTGGCTATTTTAGTAGTGACATGTGAACTGATTAAATATACATCTTCCTCAGACCAGCAACACGCTCTACAATTTTCACCTGGCATGACCAATCTATATCCCCTACATACAACACCACACTACAGTTTATGTATTGTAATCCTATCCAGGTGGTGACAATCCAGACCTTTAGGCAAAAGGTATCATTTATAGTGTGATTGCACATTATTTTCGTGTTCCCATTTCAAAGCACATAGCAATTCACCCAACACCTAACGAGACCCTGATTCAGACAATTCGCTTTACACGGCTTCTCCTTGCATCTCAACTGGGGTCGCTACTACAGGGATTGAGAAGAAAAGATGCTTTGAAACCTAAATTACTTTTTTCCCTCCAGACCTTACAGTGGAGAGCTCTTTTCTTTAAATATTCATTACAGCTGCATGTTTGCTACTCTGTGTTCAGAGCCTAGATTTCACCTATAGAAGCCCCCACCCCTGAGAAAAAGCATCTGCGTTGATGGTTTTTCCCCCATGCTCCCAAGTACAGAACGGCAGCCGTGCACACAGTACTTAACTACAGGCACTGCTGCAGGCACTTGGGCAGAACGATCATCCACCAAAGATTTAGTTAATGTGATGCTGCAGCACAATCTTCTTCCACTAAGATGACAATTATATTTACATTATGATTGTGATTTTTTTTTCCCATGAAAGTACCCCACCATTCATTCTAGGAAGCATGTCATCAATCATAATAATACATACCTGCAATATTCTTAGTTGCTAAGGCCTACAACATGTTTGGGGGGGGGGACATAAAAAAAAAAAAAAAAAAGAGTATGAGGCCATTTTATTTCAGTGAGAGAAATGCAGAAAGGTGCTGAGGAATAGTCCTATTGGTTAACGTCAAGTCCAACAGTGAGATATGGATTCTTGGACTTAAGCACATAAGAGTTGATGCATTTTAGACTGAAAATAGGTGGCAAAGAAAAATCCCCTTCTAAACTCACCTTTCAAATGATAACAACCACATGCTCTAAAAAGATAGGTTACAAAGGGCAGTGCAGTGTGAAACTACAATTTTAATTCTCCCCTTTCTATTAAATAAAGTACGCATGTTTTTAATGAATTCACAGGTGGTTCATGTAAATCTATGACGCTTAATTGATAATGAAGTTTATTAAGAGAAATCCTTGCCCTATTACTAACTGCAATTGTCCGAGGGATACTGCAGGCACATGGGTCTCAAAAACTGTACAAAACAATGGCTAAACCTCACAATAAACACCCAGACAACACAAAACCAAGAGCTTTCTTACAAACCAAGCATCCGTATTCTAATACTCTTTATAAACTTCATTATCAGTTAAGTGTCATAGATTTTCATGAACCACCCGTGAATTCATTAAAAACAATACATACTTTATTCAGTAGAAGGGGGGGAAATCACAACTGTAGTTTCACACTGCACTGCCCTTTGTAACCTCCTATCTATTTAGTACATGTGGTTGTTATCATAATGATCCAGAACATGATAATGAGAAACACTCTCTTTTCACAGGAAAGATAAACTCAGCTAATCCTGTTTAGCGAAGTCAAATCTTCAACAATATCCTTACAAATAGTAAACACCAGGGTTGATCTATCCAACTAAATTAGACTTCCTCACACTTTTCTTTCTTACAACCTAAATCAAGCCAAGAGACACTGGATAACAATAACCACAACAATACCAAGCTGCACTGTATTCAAATTGAGGAAACTGGACAGTTGTACTAAGTCATTCCAAACCCTGGTCCAAATAATCAGCGTTGATTGATCAGCCTGGCGTGAAGTACCATAATGAGACTCAGCTGTGTGTGCGTCTACAGCATTTTGAGCTCTGTGTTTTGGTGGACTTGTACAATGCATTACTTCATTTTTAGTATTGCAAGGCTCTGGATTTCCCCATGCTCCCACTGTTGAGCTATTGAATCATGCAGTGATCATACAAGTCCCTCTCTACCCCAGTCACAATTCCAGCACAGCAAACGGTAATCTGTATTTGCGCTTCCATTTAAACATACCAGCACTCCATTTACAAACACAAATAAATAAAAATGCAAAGACCATAAACAATGCTGGGGTTTTCGAGGTGATCTAGCCGACTACCTCTCATGCACTCGAATCGCAAGCATGCTATTGACTGCACCCGCAGTCCTTTTCCAGAGATGATCATGAATTATTAAAGGTATTCTGAGCAGGCAACAGATTCCATCAGGGCCCCGAAATTCCAGGCGTGCAATGCTTTGGCATGAGCTAATTTACAAGCACCTGATGATAATTCCAGCCATCCTGGGGGCCAGGATCTCAGGTGTGACTAATGCATCTCTCAGTTAAGCCCTGCAATTGTGTTTAATTCTTGCTTTTAAATTAATGCCTCGAAGCCCTGGGAATTGCCCCATAGGCTTCAGGTTTCTGAAGTGCTTTTCCTGGATTCTCTACAACCTCTATACAGGGAGAGAGGCAAGGGAAGTACAATAGAAAAATGACAGGGGGGAAAGAAACAGTATGACTACAGAGTAACGAAATTCAATCTCTGAAGAATCCAAAATAGGGTAATAATTGATCATGTTCTATAAAAATCATGAGAGTATATATAAACACAAAGTTGGATCCTACAGATGCTGATCAGCCACTCAGCGTCTCAACCTCCCACATCTCCCAATCCTTCGGCGCCTCAGTCAGTTATAAAATAAAGCAGCTGTTTCTAGCATAGTTCCATAATCAAAAAACTTTCTAGAGGTCTGCTGCTGTGGCCCTGATATAGGAGGTAGTGCAAGTAGTAATGAAGAAATATATTTGCAACATACATACTGACACTTATATACTTCAAAAAAACAATAGACCAGAGCCATTTCACAGAACTCCAGTAAGTTTGGCAATGTTGTGCATATAAAAACAAAGCTGTGTCACTTGTCTTTTTATTGAGGAGCAGTTCTGTTATTTTGTGTTGACTGGTTTTGAATAATGCATAAATATACCATGACATAAGAAAAAGCCTTTAGTATTTTGTTGCTGACTTTGTTGATACCCGAGTCTGCAGGCTTTAAACAGTCCATTTCATTTATAAAATACTAGCCTACTTGACGGTCTGCCACCTCGGTTAACTCTTTATGTGCTACTGACGTCAATGGATTTACAATATTAAATTACCTCTGTGTAACAAATCGCAAGTCTCCACAATATGCTTGCTTTGAAATGCCTGAGCAGAATGCCCAAAAATGTGCCAGAATGTCCCGTTACTCTAGCGCAGAGATCTGCGCAGATCTGCTGAATCCCACCGATCCCATTGGTGGAGCAGCGCAGACCCGCGAAGAACTGCGGTCATCTGCGCTACACAAGCGTGGCCAGAGTGATCCACCACCCCTCTCTGCACTGAACATAGACGCCTGACACTGGCGATGGAAACAACTTGTTACAGCTACAAACTGGGCGGAAAACGTGTTCAGGTTTGGATGGTTGAATCAACACACACACAAAGTGCAATTACATCTGTACACGACATTCAACTGAATGAAATGATATGGAATACATACAAAATTAAGTCCCACCTAGGTTAGCTGGAGAACTAGTTAAGCCGTGCAAACATCTATAACAAGGACCAAACTAAAATGAAAACAATGAAAAGAAAGGGGGAAAGTGTCTCCAATTAAAGCAGCGTAAATACTCATAACCGTGAAGAAACGCATTGAAACCGACATATTCAACCCTCGCACCTGGCTTAACGGTCTTCAGGCGGATGGGCTCTCGGAAGTGCCGGATGACCGCCAGCGTGTCGCGGTTCGTCAGCCCGCTGACCGGGGTGCCGTTGACCTCCAGCAGGACGTCCCCCGGGCCGGGCAGCTTCCCGGCCTGGCACAGCACCGCCTCCAGCTTCACCTGGCCCAGGTGCGGGAACTCGCCGCGCTCCGCTCCCCCCAGCACCTCCACCACGGAGCCGAAGTCCCCGGCGCTGCCCCAGGACACGGCGCACTCCTGCACTTTGCTGGACCAGTGCTTCTTCTTCTTCAGCGTCTTGGACATGACTGCACTGGTGGACCTTTTAAAGGAAAGTATCTATTGGGCTTCTTTAGCCGCGTCCGCAAAACAGTACAACAGTATTAGGCGATGTCGATGGTGAAATGAAGCAATCCGTCCGCCGGCATGGTGCAGCATTATTTTGCCAATTGAGATTTGGTGACCATTGCCGTGTTATGGATGTAATCACGGCAGATTGCCCTGCGTGCCTCTGTCCGTCACGCCGCTCGTAAATACCGGGCTACGTCACTCAGCCCCGGTACACCGGCCGAGACGGGCGTCTGGGGCTGCCCTCGCTATTCAAATTAATTCAGCACAATGTTTCGCGATGGGCTGGTTTATCTTCATGATATCCATGTTTTCCGACTGTGCATATCAAGTCTGGCTCCTGTCGTGCACTATACCACGGGAAGCCCGGACAGTGCGCCGTTTTGAAGCTAGACTGAGGTTTAAAGGCAAGAACAAATCCACGATCAAAACAAACGCTCACGCTGGTCCGACGGTCTCTCGATTGTATCCGATGAGCAGGACCTCCATTCCCGCAGAAAGATCACCGCCTTGACGGAGACCCTCGTCCACACGCTCGGGGTTTTACGCGTCAGTCAAGCAGTCGGCGGCGGACACCCATGGACGGTGCGTCTGTGTGGGCAGTGGTGTCACACCTGCAGTTTGTTTTCGCCGGAGCTGTAGTTGAAGTTCAGACGCACGGCTGTCGCACCGGCCCGGCCGCCCGCTGTAACTTGTATCCGCCGCACCTGTTCGGTCTAAGTTGACAGCAGCTGCACGCCGGGGAAACGGATCAGACACACCTGGCGCGGCAGCTACAGCGATGGTGCAGAAGAAACAGCCCGCCCGGGTCTCCGGTCTAATCCACCACCTCCACCAGCCTGCTGGGCATCCTCTCCCCCTGCAGCCGTGCAGCTTCCCGGTTCGGTTCGCGTCTCCTGGTCCGATGGCTCCTTTACCCCGCCGGCGGCGCGACTCTCCCGATCCCGGACTGCAAAATGAGCGCAGAACTTTTTACAATCATTTTCACCTTGTTAGTGGCGCTGTGTGGGGGGAGGCGGGGGACGAGGCGCGGTTGACGGCTGTTGACTCGGACCAATCGGGGGCAGGAACGGGACTAAACCCGCTGGGCGCCAGCCAATGGTTTCCAGCAGCTGGGCGGGTCTTCCGCGGCAGAGTTTGTTGCCCTGCTGGAACACAGGTCGCGTCCGTGTGGCGCAGATGTCCGCAGTGCTGCGCAGATCTGCGGAGTCCCGCCGGTGCCATTGGAGGAGCAGCGCAGAGCCGTGCAGGACTGCGGACATCTGCGCCACACGAGCCCAGCGCACACACGGTGACAGTGCGGTTAACCCTTTAGTGCACGCAGGGTAGGATTTCCATGTGGTGTCTCATATATTGCATTCTGCCCTGTTTGTCCAAGTGTTTTCTGTGTTTTTCGAGGAGTAAACTTTTATTCGCAGTAGGCCTATAGTAGATGTCGGGTCCTGTCATATTGTTATAGATGCATACATATTTTAACCTTCTCCTCATAATTCGTTGCATGGTCAAATTGGCATGGCATTAAGTCGCATTGTATTGTCAGAAATTGACCATCACGCCCTTGTTAAAAGATACATTAATATGGTTAACTTATAACTCGGCTAACTAAACAAAATGTTATAACGTTGCGATAAAGTTGTAGGTTGGTTTTAAACTTTCGTAACTCTAACGTTGCTGAACATAATATTGCTAGCTGTATATGTGTGTGTTTAGTGTTACACCCCGTGCATATGTTCAGGTTATTTTCGTTTAAGTTATTATAGTATTTCTAAAATAAATATCTGCATTATTGCTAAACGCAACCGATCTGATGAATACAAAATAAAACTTGAGCAGCAGCATATATCAAACACCGGGATGAAAGGATAATCAATCATTACCATCATTTGCAAGTGTGCATGTTTTGTATTTTAAACGTGTGGTGCACACGGGGCTTAAGGCGCCTCAATATTGCTTATTAAATCGCAGGTTTGTAATTAATAAGTAATAGCCTCCAGTTAACTATCAAGACCTTAACAAATGTGCTGTTGTGTGCAGTTACAGTCCTCCTTATCCAGTTATGACACTGCCTTCATTCATTTAGAGGACCAGGACACCTCCAGAGAGTCGTATTACTTTATTTTCCCCAGCAACTGCCAATGAATCATTTCCTCAGTTCCAGAACTGCTCTAGCAGTGCTTCAGTGGGTTCAAGTTCAAGGCAACACCACATCAGAACCAAGTCTTATACGTTTTCATACAAGCAAACTAAAATTAATCCGCATCGATCATGTGAAAACATAGATGTTTTTAAAAAAGCATATTACATTTTAAACTAAAGGATGATCCCGACCACAAACAGAGCTATGGAAACGTGTTCTCTGGAATTGTCTGATGTCCCAGCACTGCCGCCTTGTGGTGGAGACCTACAGTTCTGGTTAAAGGTGCCTGAACTTTTTCAATTAGGCTTGTGTTACATTATCTGCGCTTTGACTAATTTCATAGCATGAATAATCACAGTGTAATTGAAAAATCCATCCTGTAGAATGATGCTCTGACAGTAATATAACTTCCACAGCAGAACGACCAAGCACAAAACAGAGAAGACTCAAACACACAGGTGGCCAAGCCGTGTGGGTCGTGCAGACTCGCACAGTGGGTTGTCAGTTATTCCCTCGGTGTAGATGTGTATGAAATACAGGACTTTCATATAAGGGGGTGTTCATTTTTATAGAGCAGTGATCAGTCTATGTGTCACCTTTTCAGAAGCATAAGGACAAATGACGTAAGCCACGGATACAACTCAGCTGGTGCCAACTGCTCGTTCGGCACCACCTGAGCGGTGCCAGTGTGGGTCAGACTGATGGAGCCTTAGTGTGCTGTGGTGGCATAGTCCATTACACTCTGTGCCAGATGACGTTCTGCCCCATTAACTGTCATAATCACACCGGGTCACTGTGCTGCAAGGCCGAGGCTGCGGGAAATAAACTTCAAGTGCTGAAGTGACAAAAGTTAAAGCTGATTTATTTGAAAGAGAGAGGCAGGTAGAGAAAGAGACCGGAAACCAAATTAAATTGCATTTGCCATTCACACAGAAGGACTTTTTCAGAAAGCGTGCAGATTTCAAGGTTGTTTTCTTTTTTTTAAGTGTAGAAGTAAAAAACTCAGCTGGCTTTCGATTCATTATGTCTACTTGCATTTAAATCCAAGCCAGAATTTTACTTCCCCATAGAATTGATAGTGAATTTAAAGAATATCAGATGTAACGATTGTCAGTGAGGATGTATTGAATAAGACAATATTTAACACATAAGAAAATTTTCTACACTATCTTCTGCTACCATCCTTGTGTGTGTGTGTGTGTGTGTGTGTGTAAGAGCATGCTGGGATCCTACTACACAATGATTTAAAAACCACTTAAACCAAAGAATAACATCACAGTCTTGATTACATGTAGAAAGTTATAGATTAGCTCACGTTTTTTTTATGTAACCTGTATTGAAAGAGATGGTTAAATTACATGTAATTTAGTACATTACAGCAAGGGAATAAACAAGGATCAAAACATGTCAGGGTTAATCTCCAGTACTGTAGTTACATTTGACCTAAAAAGTATATACAAATCAATTCATGCTGATCATATACATTTGGTGTACTATTTGTTGCTGGCTAGTCAAGTGTTTCCTTATTCTCACTTAAATTCAATCTGTCTAAAGTCTAGTAAATTGAAAGAAAATAGGATTCCCTGTATGAATGTTCACTGGGATGTTGCTTTTAAGTAAATCTATGAAGTTTCACAAGGAAGATTCTGTTTTTGACATTTAGTGCTGTGCCTATGAAGTTAAAACTATGTTCCATTTCTTTATATTAGAAATACCATGTGATGTAAAGATCTTGTGGTTATTTTTTGAGCACGTCCTCTTCAGAAATAATGCAGAATTAGCCTTTTCAACGGCACAGTCCCATTTTGTGGGTTGCAGAATTCCCCAGAGAGAGATGTCACCTGGAAATGTATATATACAATCCTAAATTTAGAAAAAATAAGGTTACATTGGAGGGGATCCAGTGAAAAGTTCTCTAAAGCATGGCAACCCATTCCCACCCAAGTTGACTCATTAAAACGGCCTTTTCCATACATCTCCTTTAAATTCAGTAGAGGAATGTAAACAAAAAAAGGCCATTATATACAATTCATTACCACTGTTTGTTGCTTTGTAGTGCAACCTGAAATAAGGGCTCGAATGTACCTTCAACAATCTCCACCTCTGTTTAGGATCCTTTTTGGGAGTGATCGCCCGTATGCAGAGAAGACTTGCATCCAGTTAATTTACTCTTCAGGACAGCTTCCCAAAGGTACAACTGACCACACACTGACAGTGTCCGACTCTCTGCAAGCGGTCTTCAAGGTGATCCCCTCAGCACAGCTCGATTGAGAGATCACAGTGACACACCCGTCAGCAGTGACAAAGGTACCTTCACGTTGGTTGTCCTCCAGGTTATTAGAACAGTGCTTTGAAAGCCATTGATCTTCCTCCGATATTAGCTCCTGTCAACCCTGACTCTTCCCTCTAGGTTTGGATTTAGTCCCGTCTCCTGTCCATCACTGTCATTTCTCCCCCCCTTTTTTCCGAACAGAAGGTGACAGCTCCTCATTGACCGACAAAATGAGGACTAAAACCTCCCTGATGTACAACTGACAAGTTCCCCTCCCCAGGACTTCTGTACACGTTCACCGATTGATTGTGCGGAGTCCTTCGTCAAACACGTTTTCCTGAAGTCTGTAAATAAACACGATCAAAACCTCCCAATCACAAAAAGACAGAAGTCCCTCTTATTTTAATACAGGTGCTTAGGGCTGCATTCCAGATCAGTGGAACAGAGCTAAAGGGAAAGGAAGCAATCTGAAATGGTGGAAGGAACATAATGTAAATCAATTAATTAATCAATGCCTTCCGTTGGAAAACAGTTGTCTGGTCAATCATCCCAAGGGTGCTGTATAATAGGATCAAATATATCACTAAAACTTCAATCCATACTTAAAACCAAAACCCAATAACAACAATAAAAAGAAAATGACTGGTTAAAAGGCAGATTGAGAAGAAATGAAAAGTTCCTTGAAACAGAAAGCTGGATAAACAGAAACAATATTGAAGAAA
Source organism: Amia ocellicauda (assembly GCF_036373705.1). NCBI lineage: Eukaryota > Metazoa > Chordata > Actinopteri > Amiiformes > Amiidae > Amia > Amia ocellicauda. The sequence goes on from NC_089854.1 coordinate 9,700,352, forward strand.
AAAATTGACTTTGTACGCCCAAGTATACAGATGGAATCTATCCTTACCTTTAAAAGACAAAAATAAACGAGAAACTCAACACATTAATTAAAACCGCAGATGCAAAATGCCTGTTAATTACTTGCAATCCAATAGACTCAATAGTGCTCCACACTGCTTTGTATGTGAAGCATAAATATTCATATAGTTTCTTAGACTCCTATCTATTGATAACTCATTTCTGTTGGTTAAGCTGGTCCCAATTCTGAAACAGTGCGAGCATTATACCTCATTTGCATAGGTGCCAAATAATGTGTTAATAACTTATGCTCGTCCAAGATTAAAGTGTAATAACATAAACGTCTCATGCATGTCAAGCTATAATCAATTTATAATGAATCCTGCAGAGTGTGATATTTCCACGTCAGGAGTTATTTGTCAAAAAGGAAATGAAGCGGCACTGTTTGCAATTCTTCCTAGGTCTTATTTCCACACTTCGTTGCGTCTTAAAAATTAACCACAAAACAAGGAGCGCACCGAAAGGCTTCAAGAGGCATCACTACCAGGGAACATGGTGAAATATCTGTGCTTTGTTAAAAAAAAAGATTAAAAAGATTATTTTCTATGGCGGGAATGCATTTGAAATGTGTGCATATAAAATGGCATTGTTCTCTTCTGTGGTGCGTTTGGATGGATGGGTGTGCAAGTCTGCCAGGATTTCATAAATTTCACTCTGTTGCAAGAAGACTGGAAAATAATCTAATTTTAATGATCTTATGCTTAAGCAGCACAAGACCAGAATGCCGATTTACTGGGGCTGCTATGGTGCACTGGGGTTTAGCCACACTGAGTGGCTTTTGCAGTGAAGTCTATATCAGTATGGACTATAGGAAATATACCTTTAGCGTGAGGGGGGATTTTCTAAGCTTTGACAGTACAATTCTTGCACAGGTTTTTCGTTTCTGGCAGACCTGATTTGCTGTTAAGCACACAAAGGCAAGCATCTATTATCAAGCATATCTACCATCTCGCATTTCTTCGTGAGGAAAATACCAAGTCCTGACCCACCGCCAACATGTGGGAAAGAAATGTCCTTTTACGTACGAAGATATTCTTCCAAAATGAACTAAATTGTGTCACTTTGCCACCACAACCCACGTCAGCCAGAACTGTGAATGAAAACAATGTGCAAGACCCTTTTTCCATCAACCCTACACCAGGCATACTTCTACAACCAAGCCCACACATCAGAACAATGATCAACTCCCACATGAATGCATATTCAAACACACTTAAAAAGACATTCTGCTATGAAAGTTCAGTCACAAAGGGGACATTGGTTCACCTATGCATTCATTAGGCAGATTGCAAGAATTTAAACTGATCTTAAAATACTATCTACCAAGTTAACAATATAAACCCTTACTACAGATATGGTAATACTAGCGGTCTTTTTTACACAATAAATAGACCATTTCAGCTGCTAACAGGCCTTCATAGGAAAGACGCCCTTGTGCTGTCTGAAAATTGAGTGCGAAGCCAAGTTGGCAGGAGAAATGAATTATTCAAATGTCAATACAGCATCATTAGCGCGTAGAGATGGGCTCTTTGATCTTATCGTTTTGAATGACTCACTAGAGCCACAATAGGCGCACATACCATTAGTCCCTATTAACACGTGTACAAAGTACAATTAAATCAAAAGAACATACTGGGCACTAATAATAATAATACAAAATAATAAACTAAACTGCCAAATTCACATTTTTAATAGTCACTTGCTTTGCTTTCCATTTGCAGTGTCTGCACCCTTACGAAGCTGTAGGAGTCTGTGGTCTAATCAGCTTAAAAAGAAGTCAATTTGCAATCTGTGAAAAATTACACTGAAAAAACAAAAAGGGCATTCGGTACTCAAACCCTAAACAAACAACAACTGTTAACGGAGACAAAGTTTCATGACCATGTCCAGTGTTGAGTCATATAGCCCATATTCTAGCAAAATGGTACAAAGCTTTTTCTGACTTGAGTCCACTGGTAGTAACCGCCCCTTGAGTTGTAGACCCAATGTTGATACTTGTATTTATTGTTTCAAGGACAAGCTACATTTCAAGAAACAAATGTACTTTACACATGCTTTACAGAATGTACACTTAATTAACATTGAAAAATACATTTTACAAAGAAACGAGATTGAAAACAGCAACAAGTAGCATTTTATGAATATTGCCACAGCAAAGCATAAACGCTGAAACTTTGGTATAAATGCAATCGGCAAGGAAAAAAACAACAACAACAAAAAAGCAATGTCATTGGCCTCTCAAAGTCTCGTTTCTTCTTCTGCGATATAAAGATGCGTGTGTACCCGACAGTTTTTCATTGTTGCCAAGATCTGCAAATCTTCTCCGCAGTGAGAAAGGTAAGCAAGCACACTTTTGGAACACCAACAGCTACGACAATCTCTAGGTCTAGAAATTCAAAGCAAAGCAGACCCGTTGATGAAATGGTGACAGGTCTGTTATAATGCATGGCCACTATTGTATAAGGAAAATACACGATTCCGAAACGCCACCATAGGCAGTTCGTGAAGAGAATTTATATTAACGTAATGAAAAGGACTTGCATTGCATCTTTACTGACACAGGAGAAACACAATGCTAGAGCACACCTATTGTTCTTGGTCTCCTATAGGAATGTGAGTTGTGAAGAACAAAGTTTTAAAACTACAATGCAATTGGCAGATTGAAAAATACAATTCCCATCCACTTGACTTAAGTATAAGAAATAGTGTGGTTACTGACAAATCTGCTTGGTAAAGATTAAATAAAAGACCAATTGAACGAACCAGAACATCAATATACAGTTTGACTGTATTTAAACACAATTAAAGCGCAAATACAAGGATTTATTTAAGGCCAAATGTGTGCAGTTACAAGGTGCAAATTCTGAGCTAGCTTTAAGTCTGTTCATTCATGTACCACATAGCTTGAGAATGAGGTCTCCAACTGGTAGCCTATGAAAATGATAATTGGGTCATTACCATTTATAAACACAATCCTGTACCGAGTGCACTGCTTAACGTTAACGAAGGGAATAAACCTTTAAAATTATGAAGCCAAAATTGACCTCAAGTACAAAAGATCATTCTGATGATTTTAAGATAAATTGTTTTACTAGTAAATACCTCAATTGTGATTTTGAAGAGTAAGAGGGGAAAACGTATGGAACGGAGAGTTTAAAATATCTGCATGTGCTGCAGTAAAGTATAGAATACAAAACAGGAAAGGTGTAGTATTTGATGGTCACAAGACTGGAAAAATGTTAAAAATAATGTAAATTTAGTTTTTCAACTCCAGGTAGTCTTTTAAATCTTAAAATGTGGATAACGTATCGAGCTGTTATACAAACAAAAACAAAGGATTTTACATTAAAAACAAAAAACGACTCATAATATATACAAAACATTTGCCTGTGTGTATATTATATATGCATTATTATATATAATTTAGTAGAATTATTTTATTATTATTTTTACTAAACTGAAATTGAATACAGACTTTTCCCAAGCCTATGGAATGACAACAATTTCAGGGAAAATACAGGAATATTTCAAAGCAGTGCTTTCTGATTTCAGACATTAGTTCTGCTGCACAGCATGCGATTGCTGCATTGAAGGTATATTGAAAATAAGTGCCATAAGTCTACAGCCAATGGCCTCTAAGATCATATCTCTGTGGAGGAAAGTCCATTGATCCAGTGCTAGTAAACATTAGCATAGGGTAGTTAAGCAGACACAAACTGTAACCGTGATTAAACTGAGGACAAAAGGCAATCAAACTTGTTAAAGATGAGTGGGGAAGGTTAGGCCTCTTGCACCAACATCAGCTGTTAAAGAAGCTGGGCTGTATCTATCAAAGCTTTACACAGAGATAAGCTAACTCCCCGGGTCAGAAACACACAAATAAAAAACGACTTGTGCACAATATTTTAAGGTCCTGCCTTTCTCTAAAGAAATCCCATTCACAGTGGCCATCATAACCATGAATGTTACATGTGCAATATACATTTTCTTCCGTTTGACAACTTTTCTTTAAAACATTGTATACCAGTCTTTGTACAATATATATTTAACATGATAGAAAAAAATATGTACATTAAGCTGAACACTTAGGCAAGTGAAATATGAAATCAAACTGGGAAATTATATACTTTATGTACAATTCCAACAGTGTGATAAAGTTTGCTCCAGGGAAACCGTGATGTGAGCGGTCCAGCAGAATAAAAAAAATAATCCGGAATGGAACACTGTGAGCATGCGGCTGGAAAAAACCACAGTGTATAACCATTCAAAAGCACTGCAAAAAATCTGCAGCTTCAGCCTTTTGCTCAAAGAATCAAGATCTGGTGGTTTCACAATTCTGTGGCCAGGGGTCCAGGGGTAATTACTACCATGAGCAAAAGGCAATTCATGTTTAGTACAGTTCTCTTGGCATACAGATGTGAGTAAAGCAGGCTCTTCCACATTGTTGTAATTCCTGCGTGCACGGAGTGGGAGAAGGAGTCAATCATTTAAGACTTTTAATAAATAACATCAGGCTTAGGCCCAGGTATTTGACACGTGTACATTCATAGAAGAGTACCCTCCCAAAAGTGAGAACAGCCAGGCATAAGACACACCAGCTGCCGTTGGTCAGTCTTGAGTGCTAATAGAAAGGAACAAATAAAAAAACGTGCGAGAATGGAAAAGCTCATATCTGAATGTAAACATACACGTACGCATTTTTTGGCAGATAGTGACGTCTCTTTCGAGGTAGTGGGTAAAAAGGCAAAAAAGAACGAAAATCGACAACAACAAAAAAACAACAAAAGATTTGTTGTGTGTGGTGGAGACACCGTGGCTTTGTCTATGTTGTGGCCTTGTATTCCTGTATGCTTGGAGTTCTGTAAGAGGCACTGCTGTGTTCCTGTGAGTTCAGGTTGTGGTTTGAGGAGTCTGAAGAAAGGTCCTTTTCCTCTGCCTCTGCATCCTCCGCCTCCTCCTGCCTCTGCTCTCGGGAATTGTCGTGCACAGTCACCGGGTGCTGTGACAAGCCACCGTGAGGCATTAACGAGGCTTCTTCACTCCCTCCCCAGAACGGCCTGGCCTGGCCATCTGTAGAGCACAAGGGTTGAGAGACGTATGAATATATTACAATGCTAATTCAAAAATCAAACTGTCACAACACTAGTAAGTCAATAAAGGTTGTGTCGGCAACTGCGCTGCACCCGACGAACTTGGCACTGATCACTGATGGCATTTCGTTTTAAATAACCAAGTGTCAGTCTTCATAGAGGTACGCGGTTATTAAAGGAGCGGTTTCTTCATAAAATATTCAGCTTTTGCCTTAAAACACTTCACATGTTGAGAAGAGTCAAGCCGCTTATAGAATACTAATCGAGGATTTTAAATTCCACCACCTTCCGCAGTCTTGAAGTCAATAATATAGACACAAAACAGGGTTTTAATTCAGTTTAGAGGCATAACGAAGTATATATTACAGACACTGATTAAACACTAGCTTTTGAACTTGTGTTTATTGTTTGTTTATTAGAAAGTAAATCTATTTGTGGAAAACACTCACATTTAGCTTTGCAGTTGACAATAAACGTATTGAAAGATGACTATCAAAACGATTTATTTCTCCTGACATTATTTGGCTGGTAAAGCATTAGAAACAGTTTTGCATGCCAGGTTTATGGACTTATCAGATTTATCAGGACACAAGTCAGATTTCAAGTGTATTTTCCCTTTCTTACATTCCTGCAGATATTTAAATACAAAAATGAGAAACCCTGAAGTGTAGGAGAACCAACACCCAGCAAAGTACAGACAGGCCTTGTCAAATACAGACCTTCACTTGATGATCTGCTACACATAGGGTTCGTTACTTGTTATATGGTTGTTATTTTTGCTCATGTGATGCCACCGTAACAGTATTCTGAACCGATTCACTTCTTTCATTGAATTATGAAAAGCCAATTAATGATCACCTCGATGTCTTGATTAATTTCATGTTCGTCGTCAAAACGCCAGACATTATTCACTCATCCTATTAATGGTGTATCAATGGGTGAACGAGGGCCAACTGGACAATTTGAATGACATGTGTGGGTGCTCATTTTAATATGAAACAGGTTTTCAGAGCACAAACACTCACCAGTGCAGTAGAGTGGAGCTGAGCTCCGGACGCTGTGCCTCTTGTCATGGCTGGTGACAAACACAGAGGTGTCCGGGTGGTTGATGAGGCTCTCTAGGGCCGTGTCCTCGTGCTGGGCGTGGCTGGGGTACGAGTCTTTGGGAAGCTGCACCATGATGTTGGACAGGGTCTTATCCAGGGGGTCGTCCTCAGCCAGGTAGGCATAGGGACAGTACTCACGGGTCCGGGAGTAGATGTTGGCGTTGTCGTAGCAGTCAGAGCAAATGACTAATGGTCCGGTGCCACCTGTTGACACAAAATGCATCACTGGGCAAATCCCAGAACACTGTCTTATCCTGTTACACATCACCAACCTAAAGTGCTATTCTGAAACGTCTAGCAGAATCCTCCTTTTAAACCATTAGTCTTAGTCTTAATTTAACAGTTAAAACAGTCTAATGCAAGCTAGTCAGTTGCATACAAATTATGTTTCTGAATGCATTGTGTGATTGACCAAGTAAGACCAATCTAAGCAAAGAATGTTTTATGCAACAGTTTCAACAGAGTGTCCATCATTAGTATGACTTATAATTATACTAAGACAAAGACTTAGTCTGTTTATGCAACTGGCCCCAGAAAAAACATTTTTAAAGACTGCAGGCAGACAGGAAGTGTGCAGGTAGAAAAAGGCGGTTCTCACCTGTGGGCGCTCCGGCCAGCCCCTCCCTGGGCTCCCCGGGGTGAAAGCTGCTCCTCCCAGTGAAGAGAGAGCCCACTCTGTTCTGGATCCCGGACGTCAGCAGACCATTAATGTCCGTCTCGATTTCACTCCCCGAGTCCACGTAGCACACTCCTGCACAACACAACATTCATCATCTCAAACGTCAGGAGGGAAAAGGAAATCAATCCATTCATTAAGCACAAGCCAGTTCCCTATTCCTATCAAGCCAGTCCCCCGGAGCACGTGCAGAACAATTTCAATCTTGGTCACTTCTAAATGGAGCATTAATTACATTATGACAGCTTATTAAATTATCCACATTAGGAATCGGACTCTACTTCGTTATCCAGACAAATGCAGTCGATGAGAGGAGCAAACATACACAAGGTACCAATAAAGGAAGACAGAAATAAGAATTTGATGCGTTTAATTTGCCCTTGGTTTGTGTGATCTCTGAGGAATGCAACATTAAAAAAAAGAAAGAAATCAAACTGACCAACAGTATGGCAGCTTTCTATACAAATCAACAGCTCCTACAGAGTTTTACATATCAAATGTTATAAGAAACAGAAAATTAATGTTTCCAATGCTTGTGTGTGGGGTGCGGAGGCGTATTGTGGTTTGTTTTATTAATTAGGTCTGATTAACCAGGCTTCCCAGAGATATTTTTTAAATGCAACCATTTATGTTCCACTGTAAAATTAAATGGTGTATGTGGGCAGTTATTGAAAATGGCAAGTGGTGCTGTGGTGGAGGGCAGATCTAGAGCTGGAGGGTACCTTCTGTTCCTTTGTGGACGTAGCCATTGGGTAAAGGAGGCATTAGCTGCTGGTGGCTTCCGGCCTCGGAGTTGCTGTAGCCCTCCTGGGGCTCAGACAGCGTCCCCTGGGAGGATAGGTAGCTGGGAATATCAGCCGGCAGATTCATCTCATCTGTAATAAAGCCAATGCAATCATCTTAAAAGGGCATTCTTATTTATTCTGTATTCAATCTGGTCATTTATACGATTCCTCTAACTGAATGAGAGAGTATTTCCGCTCACTACATTTGCCTTAATCATATTAACAACAACAGCAATCATAATAAAACCTTGTTTCCCGGACTTCGTAGAATTCAATTTAGATTTGGACACTAATCTTAATCCGCCAAATTGCTAACAAAGCATGGACGAGGACGATGAAAAGAAATATAAATACATTCATATTTGTTTTGCAATTTTTATAAAGGCATGGGGGCAGTTCTAAGAAAGAACATGCACCAATATCGGAGCACTTGGGTAAAGGGTTGGGGTTGTTCGTTTTCGGTTGACAAATAGCTGACTGACCTGTGTTGGTGATGCTGTAGTCCTCACTCTTCCTCCTCATGTGGTAAATGACAATGACCCAGACCAGCGAGGTGCCCACCACACAGCACACCACCACGATGATGACGATGCCCACCGTGGTCCAGCCGTCCTCGTCGTAGCCCGTCGACACGGCGCTGTCACAGTTCGGGGAGGAGACCACACTGAGGTAGATGTGTCCGCGCTCTGTGCCCAGCGTGTTGGACATGATGCAGGTGTACTTGCCGGCGTCCCCGGGGCCCGCGTCCACAATGATCAGCAGCTGGTTGGCAGCGGCAAAGAAGTGCCGCTCGGTGACGATGAGGGGGCCATCGTCCTTGGTCCAGTTGAGTCGAGGCGCAGGGCTGCCCCCCGCGATGCACTGCAGCACTGCCGTCTCCCCGCGGGCCACAGTGCGGTCCTCCAGGGGCCTCAAGAAAGAAGGGGTTTCTACAACAAAACCACACAAAAATGAACACTATTCACACTCCATAGTGCAGTAGTTGGAATTCGCATCAGATCATTTATTTGAAATTTGAAACTGCATGAGAAATGTGTATTCAATGTTTTGTATCTGCTTGTAATGTTGTGCTATACCATGTTTCTTAACTTACCGTCCTGGGCTAGGATAGGGAGATAATTATTTTTCTCACAGAGCGAGATTTCATCAAGGGTGGCAAGGATTTAAAAGCGGATATCTGAATTGGAGAGCAGGGCTAATTCAAAGTATTTAGGTTCGATTCTTTTTGAAGCTTGCCTGTAATATCCCAACTGTTAAAATATATATATTTTTTTAAGCACGTCCTTTTTAACCAGCAGAGATGCCTAGCAAGTATTTGAAACCTCATGAGATCTACACGATATCACTGAGAAACTGACACGGATTAACACTACTGATTCAAAGGCAGGTAGGGACAGTGGAAATAAATTTTGGGAAGTACAAAGCCAATATGCATTTCATCCTTAAACACAAGCAGACAGATTAAGACTGAAGATTAAGTATCATCAGAGACTTTACATCCAATTCTAACAGATTGCTTTTGATCGGACAGATATGATCCAAACCCATTGAGAGCTGCACCCGAGATACCAACTAAAGTCTCTAATCTATTTAGAAGGACCTTTTGGTCGACAGTACCAATTGCAGCTGTAAGATCAAGCAAGAACCAGATTGGATAAAGCACCTCAATCCAAAGGCATTGATCACCTTTAAAAGAGCCGTTTCAGCACTGTGTAACGGTTTTGTATTTGAGATTTAAAATGTGAAAATCCTTGTTGTTTTCAGCACAAAAAAAAAGTTTTGTGAATAGAGTAATAATGACTAAATTGAATCATAATTAACAAGAGAAACGGAAGAGTGGGCAGGGCAGGGTGGGGCGGGGTAGACTAGGGCAGGGCCACATTAAAATAAATAATAGCAGTACACAGTTAAACCTACCCAACACCGTGAGAGTGGCATTGGCTGATAGGCTCCCGGCAGCGTTCTGTGCTGTGCAGCTGTACACGCCCATGTCCTCGGTCTTGACGTTGGCAATGAAGAAGATATCGTCGTCGGGCATGACGTGCATGCGGCGCTCTCGGGCAGCAGGGAAGTCCGTGCCCCCGTCTTTCTGCCAGGCGATCTGGGGGGAGGGGTGCCCCTCGGCAGCGCACTCCAGGCGGGCCATGGCGCCGGTGCGAATAGTCAGATCCATCGGAGTCTTCAAGAAGGAGGGCAGCTCTGTGGGGAGAGAGATTACAAATAGCGTCGTCTCCCAAGGTTAGGCCTGCGGGACCTGCCCCCTACACCCAAGACCTCGTCCCAGTCAGCCGTCACCCCGACTAACAAAACTCCGTTGGACTTATCACACAGATAACGACCGCATTCATTGTCACAACGGCTGCAGACTTTTTAAATCACCTTCAGAGAATGATTTCCCCTATTATCTTCAATCAGCAGAAGACACGGAACTGATATTTCAAGGGTCCATCCATCAAAACTACTCTGTGAACAGTCCTGCTGTGCTCCGTCTGAAGCTGCATAAATCAAGTGGCCGACCCGCTGATTCACAAGCGTCGATAATTCTGAACAGCTGCCACACGGGAATAAACTTTCCAAACTCATCGCCAGAACCTTCACCTTTGATGCTGCGTTAGAGAAATTTGCTCTGGAAAGAAACATTAAGTCACAGAATGTATTCAGGACCGATAGCACAGGGTATCTGCTCTGCTGCTTACCGCGGAACAAAGCGCGATGCTATCAAATTAATCAGTTCTAAGTGACAATAGTTAAGTTGTTCTGCGTAATTAATTTTGCAGGTGTCACTAGTGTGCAATTATTCCACGGTTTCTCAGATGCAGCAGGCTCCATTTACACAGAAAGACAGCATTGGTTTGCAAGGAAGATGCAATTAAGAACAGATTAATGGGTATCAGATGTGCTTTATGAAGGGATTTTTTTCAGGTGGAGGGGGTTATTTTTTAATTTGCATCTTCACCGGCAGAGTTTTCAACGGTTCCAAGAGATGCAAGATCAGAGTCCAAAGAATAAAGCATAACAGTGTCACCTTGCTATCTTTTCATCCTGCCCCCTAAAATGGAGTCAAATGCACTTTAATATTACTACAAGAGAAGCAAACCGCTGTACCATGTCTAAGAATTCTTCAGTTGTGCTGCTAATTACATTGTCTGGGAAACGTTATCCTGTAGTTCTGGAGATTTTGTGGGTCTCTTTATAACCCCAGCTGTTTACACCATGGAAGCAACGCCTAATTGATTGCATTTAGCAAATCAAGATAAAAGAGAATAAGAATGGGTTTGATTTAGCAATGATGAGAAAAGTTCAAATAAAACATCAAAGAGGTTGCTGAGATAGCAAAGACGAAGCCCTGGATCCTCACCGTTGACCGTGAGCTTGGCCCTGTTGGAGTAATTGGAGCCAAAGTGATTGGTGACGACGCACTGGTACCGGCCCTCGTCTGTGAAGTTGACGTTGAGGAGGTGCAGCAGGGTGGTGTACTCCACAAGCTCCCCCTCTTGCTCCCGGTACCGTGCGAAGTTCTGCACCTCGGCATCATACAGCACCTCGCCATCCTTCCTCCAGGCCGTGGCCATGGGCGAGTCGCTGCTGCTGGCCGCCGTGCAACTCAGTGTCACATTGGTGCCGCGCAGGACCACAGCCGTCTCGGGGTGCATAGTGATCTGTGGCTTCGGGAAATCGTCTGTGGGGAGAGAAAGCAGAGATCACTTCTCAGATCAGACCTCTGGTTGGATGGCAGACCCAGAACATTTAAAAATAGACTAGATAGGATCCTTGGATCACTTAGTTATGAATGGACACCAAATGAGCACGATGGGTCGAATGGCCTCCTCTCCTCTAAACTTTCTTATGTTCTTCTTATGGCAAGGGAGATGTGAAAAGGCCTGCAAAGTGGGCAATTTGCATGTTCAGGACCTACCGACAGAATTGTCACTTTCTCTCTCCAGTCAATCATTCTGAGGAAAACCCAACTCAAACCCAACTCTTTTTTTTATGCAGCTCTATGATCAGATTGCTTCCTGCGGTCACTTGGATGTGAAAGGGTGTGCATTCATATTAATTTCCAAACAGATAACCAGTCTTCTGGATAAGATGGTATGTGCATCATCTTCTTCCATTTGCCTTACAATATGGAACTTGTATAAGCACGTTCTTTCACTTATTATTCATCCTAGGTAAATTATAAGAAATAATATAATTGCATTACATATATAGGAAACTCATAGGCAAGTTACATAATACACTACACCTGTACCATGATATAAGGAGGTGCTCTGGAGCCAAAAAATCTGACCGCATTACAGGTGAACCCACATTATATTGACTTGCTTTGTCTGTTATTTTGTTTTTGTTAGAACTAACATGCATATGCAGTAAATAATTCTGTTCTACAACGCTTAAATTGCATCTCCTTTCCTTAATTACAACAATTATTTTATAAGCTTATTTAAAAGATGCATTAACTTATTAAGCTTATTACAGTGCATTAACAAAACAAGTACTAAACACTGCTAAATGCAGGGCTTTGTTTCATCAGACACCAATCGTATGGTTTGCGTGTAAGGCTTAGGAAAATACTAAATTCACATTAAATATCAGAAGACGCTTTTAATTACACATCCTTACAAATTGTTGTAAACAAATATTTTGGTATTTTAGCAAATAGGAGCATTGTCCACTGTCATTTAGACAACTATGTTATACGTAGATTGTTAAGTAATATGAACAGTTAATGATTAAATGGTTTGAAAACATTTTGGAGATGGGACTTTTTACTTATAGAAAAGTTAAAATGAAGGTAAATAGATCTAAATACCAATGGATTTAAACTGCCAATGATATAACTTTAAGACAATTTTTTATGCACTGGAGATCAGAGTGAAAGTTTAAACGTGCTGTTAATGCGCTCGGCTTTGCGTTTCGACTTTCAAAGCCATTTTTACTTTACTGTGTTATATCAGAATGCCTTATATCGGGGTAGAGGTGTAGTAAGTAGAGACATCTATCATCTAAATAGGCTATAAGTATAAACCCACCTCAATACACAGTGAAGCAGAAACACAGCAAAAGATACAGTCCAGGCTTGTACAGTGTGTGGCAATGCAGAGATGACAGCAGTTACAACACACTCACCGCAAACAAAGTCCTCCAGATCCACAGAGTGGACACTCCTGCCCACCAGGCTGGTGGGGTGGGCACACACGGCTGTGGCAGACTGCTGGAATCGGTTGTCTATCAGCCACTGTCCTAACCACTTCAGCTGGCAGTCACACAGCAAGCTGCTCGTGTTGAGGTGCCTGTGAAAAACAAACAGGAAATGTCACAAATGCTCTCCATTCATCTCTTTATCCAGTTTCAAAATACTGCAGTTTTTAACATTCACACACAGTTGCAAATTGAATTATCATCAAAGATAAACCTGAGGACTACAATGCAGAGCACTGACACCAAAAGGTTGTGAAATGTAAACCAAATATTTAGATGGGTCAATTTACAGTCAGTCAACCTACAGAACAACAAACTAAAAGTGATACTGCTCATGTATACTGGTAATTGAAAAGATCCATCTCTAAAATCAATGAGAACACAATATGAGGGTAATGGGTAATCTAAAACTACAGCAGCTCATGCTATCCGTTAATCAAACAAATCATTATTTAAGTTAAACATACCGTGTGCCCAGGAATTAATCTTAATTAGGGTTTAATATAAAAACATTTGAAATGGTCCATTATAGAGAGTGATAACAACAAACGCATTTAAATGATATTCTAGGTCAGGGGTGGCTAACCCTGGTCCTGGAGAACCACAATCCTGCAGGATTTCCAGGTCTCTCTAAATTACCAATAATATGGATACTTTGAACACGGGGACAATTTGCCTAATCAAGACCCACAATTGGTTCAATTAAGATAAAACAAAAGCCACCCCTGTTCTAGGACAACCCCAGAAAAAGAATGCACTGGGTCACTGTGTCAGTGATGGTTTAAAAACACAAGCTGGTTAATACAAAACTATGATTCTTAAAAAATAAAATAAAAAAAAACGTACCGTGTATGTATATATATGAATTAACCTTTAAATTGTCATTATATTTTTCAAAGATCAGTTTTCAGATATAAATTAGATAACTACTTGATGTTGAGGACAGAAAAAAAAAACATCGATTTCGAAGGAAGAAGAATATGAAAAAAAGTCAATACTCACCTAGAACACCAGAAGAACTGTGCAAATTTGACAACAATAGCTCTACATAGATTTCAAACTGTTTTGTCTGCTGGTGCTTCTAGACTATTTGCACATTAGGATGGAGAAATAACCCTCATCAATAGCCTGGATTCTTAGATTTTTCAATCCCTCTGCTATAAAACCCATATAATTGTCTTATACTCACAGTTCCTTAAGTCGCAAGTGGGAAAATGATTCAGGATGAATTGACATGATACCATTTTTGCTCAGATCCCTGTTAGAATTTGAAAACAAAATGACAACTGTAGATTTAGTTGACATCACTAGTATGTGACATTATTATTATTATTATTATTATTATTAATTATTGGCAGACGCCCTTATCGAGGGGGACTCACACCATAAGTGCAATAATATACTAAAACAAAGCACAAGAGCATTAGGTTGAAATTATTTAATCCATGATGAAACTAAAGCTAAATTAAAAACTAACTTTCCCTGAAGTTCCAGCTAAACTTATAAAGCTGAACAAACAAGTGGTTTTAAAGAAGCATTTTATTAATAACACAAATATCTGGTTTCACAGACTTTGATTTGCACTAGTCTACTCTATGAAAAATAACTGAGTATTCCATATAATGCAAATTTGGGTCTATGAAACCAGCCCCTAGAGCAGGGGTTCCCAAAGTGCAGCTCAGGGGCCAAATGTGACCCTCGAGGATGTCTGGTGCGTCAACCCCACATTTTCTGAACCTTTACTATATTATATACTATATATACTATATTATATAACAAATAAAGTTCATAATTGTTCCATAACAGAAATGTATAGGAAATAAAAAGTTCCTCCCTCCCATACAACCTCTGGAAATTGCCTCTCCATCACCAGACATTGGGAACCCCTGCCCTAGAGTGTCCCAAAGCTTCTCCCAATTGATCAAATATACAGGGAATTGTAGGAAATCTAAATAAAATAAAGACAAACTAGATTTAGTTTGAATCTAAAAGGTACTTACAGGTGTTCCAAGGAGTCTAAACCTTCAAAGGCTTTTTTTGTTATGGATTTGATCTTGTTCCTTTGCAGCACCCTGGAAAAAACACATTGTGAATTATACTTCCTCACAAAGTGCACCACAGCAATCAAATTAACACTTAGAAAACACACAAAAAACCACAAAGATCACCAATAATAGCACAGAACTGTATTTAAATGTAATATCGGATGTTATCTGTCAGGGCTCATGCTGCTAAGAAGGTTTAAAAATTATACAGCCAATGACAAGAATAATGTTTGTAGGATTGTTGTTAGCACAAATGCCATGCACCCCGCTATCTCCAACTACTATACTATTCACAACATTGCTGCCTTGCTTATTAAAAATAAGATTTAAAAAAATAACAATAGTTAATTTTATTAATTGGAATAAACACACAAAGATATACATACAATGCGTTTAACTTTTTCATTCCCACAAATAATCCAATGGAGTCTTCGATGGCCCATGAGATTTCATTATTCCTTATATCTCTGAAACAACAAAACAGCATGGCTTTCTTCAGAGTTTACAACAGAAACCATTAAAATAAAGTAAAATGGGAAGTTGACAGATAGCTGAAATTCACACTTTCTTCACTTTCTTCACATAATGTGCATTTCTAATCAAATGTAAACCCATGGAAATTAATCTGTGTGTTTACATGAACATCAATATTCCAGTTGCTTTGGGGAGATTTTTTTTCCTACAATTAATTCCAATAATCAAAATCTTGTCAATGCTCTTTTCCGGAAATACGCCACCTCGAAATCTCAAACAATGTTCTGAAAACTAGCAAAAACTAACTGAACATGTTAACTCTGACCTTCACAGTAACCTTCAGCGCTTGCACAAATTCACATTGATGGAAAAAGATCTGCTGAAATTATCGAAGCTTTAACCAGCCTGTTGTGTAAACACAGGGAAAGAACAACAAAGTTTTCCAAATATATCTTGGGAAGGAGATCTCGTCATGTAAATGTAATGACTGGGGGCCAAATTAAATAAACTTCTGCTGTAATTCCACATTCACACAGACAAAAGCCTGTTGCATCTCGCAGTGCCAGTCATTGTTCCTGTCCCTCATGCCTGACTGGGTCCCAATGCCGGAGTCTTGTTAATTTCTCGGGCCTCTCAGTCTGAGAACACCCAGTGACCCTGAACTGAAAAGCCCCCTCTGTCAGCTGTTTGACGCCCTTCAAGAGCTGAAAAATGCCTAATTAATCTGTTCTTGTCCCGCTTCATGCTTTTCCAAATCTAAAAAGAGATTACTTTTAATTATTTCATTAAAAGGTTGCATTAGGTTAATAGAACTTGACTGCCTGGTTGAATCCCAATAAACGCCTGTTTTGACAAAGGGATTTGTACTGGGACATGCCCAAGACAACGACAGCTCTGCAAATTCAGTGCTCTAGCCATCTGTTCACAAACGTCTGCCCTTTAAATCTGAACCCTTTCACAAACGTCAGGTTTGAAGCATTTCTCGCTAGAAAGATTTGGCCTCAGACTTCAGGATTTCAAAATAGATTTACACACCAGAGCGGATCCACAATGAAGTGGCTCACCTAATTACAGGAATACACAGCACGGAGGAGGACATGCTTCGAAACAAATGGGAAACCACTATTAATGTGAAATAATATGAAAGTGCCGTAATTTAAAAAAGGTTTATATATGTATTTTGATCAGTGGAAATGAGATTTGCCATTATGAAAGGGATCAGTGCCCTGTCACTTACGTAACCAGATCTCCATCTTGCTCTTAATGGAATAGTCATCACTTATTTACTTACAAAGTGCACAAGTTAGAGAGGCCAGCAAAGACTCCTTCCCCCAAGTGGCTCACTGAGTTTTCTCCCAAATTGAGGGTCTCTAGTAAACCCAGCCCAGAAAAGGCAGTGTCCTCCAAGCGAGTCAGGTGGTTATACGACAAATCCCTACAGAGTTCAGAACAGAAAAATATGACATTCAGACAACTACCCTGGAGACACCATTTTATGTTAAATTCTTGTGTAGTGTGGGGAATTAATCTGAAAGGGGGGAGGGGCGGGAAATAATTAGTCAATTTCACTTTGGACTAAAAAGAGAAACACTTCATAAACAAAAAAAACAGGTTAAATTTAATAGAATACATGTGCAGTATATTATAATGCTTATTCTAATCTACACTCACCTAAAGGATTATTAGGAACACCATACTAATACTGTGTTTGACCCCCTTTCGCCTTCAGAACTGCCTTAATTCTACGTGGCATTGATTCAACAAGGTGCTGAAAGCATTCTTTAGAAATGTTGGCCCATATTGATAGGATAGCATCTTGCAGTTGATGGAGATTTGTGGGATGCACATCCAGGGCACGAAGCTCCCGTTCCACCACATCCCAAAGATGCTCTATTGGGTTGAGATCTGGTGACTGTGGGGGCCAGTTTAGTACAGTGAACTCATTGTCATGTTCAAGAAACCAATTTGAAATGATTCGACCTTTGTGACATGGTGCATTATCCTGCTGGAAGTAGCCATCAGAGGATGGGTACATGGTGGTCATAAAGGGATGGACATGGTCAGAAACAATGCTCAGGTAGGCCGTGGCATTTAAACGATGCCCAATTGGCACTAAGGGGCCTAAAGTGTGCCAAGAAAACATCCCCCACACCATTACACCACCACCACCAGCCTGCACAGTGGTAACAAGGCATGATGGATCCATGTTCTCATTCTGTTTACGCCAAATTCTGACGCTACCATCTGAATGTCTCAACAGAAATCGAGACTCATCAGACCAGGCAACATTTTTCCAGTCTTCAACTGTCCAATTTTGGTGAGCTTGTACAAATTGTAGCCTCTTTTTCCTATTTGTAGTGGAGATGAGTGGTACCCGGTGGGGTCTTCTGCTGTTGTAGCCCATCCGCCTCAAGGTTGTACGTGTTGTGGCTTCACAAATGCTTTGCTGCATACTGTTGCTGTTGTAACGAGTGGTTATTTCAGTCAAAGTTGCTCTTCTATCAGCTTGAATCAGTCGGCCCATTCTCCTCTGACCTCTAGCATCAACAAGGCATTTTCGCCCACAGGACTGCCGCATACTGGATGTTTTTCCCTTTTCACACCATTCTTTGTAAACCCTAGAAATGGTTGTGCGTGAAAATCCCAGTAACTGAGCAGATTGTGAAATACTCAGACCGGCCCATCTGGCACCAACAACTATGCCACGCTCAAAATTGCTTAAATCACCTTTCTTTCCCATTCAGACATTCAGTTTGGAGTTCAGGAGATTGTCTTGACCAGGACCACACCCCTAAATGCATTGAAGCAACTGCCATGTGATTGGTTGGTTAGATAATTGCATTAATGAGAAATTGAACAGGTGTTCCTAATAATCCTTTAGGTGAGTGTATTTTGGGCCTGATTTTCCTTATATATTTTCCATGTATATATACACACACATACATTTTGCACATATAAAACATTATTTTTAAAATATTTTAGCCAATGTAATTTCAATATGACAAACTGAGAACAAAGCACTGCGGTAGACTGCAAAAAGCATAATTAGTGCCACTTTCTTTAACAGTTTATTATTGCTGTGAATTCTCAGAGAACCTCAAAGGGCAATATGTATTGATCTTGATTTCTGCAAGGAAAAAAAAAAAAGTTTGTTGGCAAGTCCCAAATCTGCAAAACTATAAAAATATATACAAACCCAACAAACAAAATACCAAAACGATCTTACAATTGAGTACATGCTCTGAAAGCCAATGTGAAACAGCACTTACAGCTCCTCAAGTTTTTGGCAGAACTCCCACGCATCTGGTCTGATCAAGCTAATAGCATTCTGACTAACGCGGAGCACACGTAACATCCTCAGCCCATAGAGCCAGCCTTTGTTCACTTCTGTCAGGTTATTGTGTTCCAGCTCCCTGAATATTAGGAAAGCAGAAAGAGTGATTTAAATGGGTCAGCCCTTGGGCATCTGCAGGAATTAATCAAGACCTAAATGCAGAAATTTGTTTTTTTCTTTCTTTGCACTGCCAAGTAGATCCACTTCAATAAAGACTGCTAACTCTTCTCCTCAATACAGTCATCTGTAAATGTCGTGCTTGCGAACAATAATGGAATATAACTTCCCAGCTGTCAAGAGGCAAAAAGACATATTTCAAAGTCACCTCCACAATTATTGGCACCCTTGATAAAGATGAGCAAAAAAGGCTATATTTGAGCTATATGAGCTATATTTTATGCTTGCAAATATGGGAAAACTAAATTCTTTTAAACTAATTAAATTCCTCTGAGAATATCCATCCCAAAACCCAAAATCCATATTATTTTAAAACAAAGTATTCGAATAGTTAGAATAATTATTGCAGCCCTCATATCATTTATTGCATCATATACAGCTCTGGAAAAAATTGAGACCACTGCAAAATTATCAGTTTCTCTGGTTTTACTATTTATAGGTATGTGTTTGGGTAAAATGAACATTTTTGTTTTATTCTATAAACTACTGACAACATTTCTCCCAAATTCCAAAAAAAAAAAAAAAATGAATGGAATGGAATGGAATGGCTGCCATACATGTAGAGATGCTGATCTAAGACAAATTTGCAGTGGTCTCAATTTTTTCTAGAGCTGTGTGTATATAATGTTGTTGGTACAAAACATGTACATGATATTCGCAGAAATACAGATCTCTTCTCCTCTCTGTTCCTGTAATCACACTAAAAGAGTGAGCAGAATTCCCTGCAGTTCTCTGAGAAAGTGAAAATTTGTTCTCCATGAAATCCCGTGAAGCCCAGGGAAACTTACAGCTCTTCCATATTATTGAGTCCAAAGAAGGCACCATCCATGAGCTTAGTGATGCCGTTGCGCTGCATTTTCAGGGACTTCAACATATCCAGACCTTGGAATGTGAGACTGTCCACGACTTTAACCTTGTTGCGTTTCAACTCTCTGAAATCAGACAAAAAAAAACATAAAAACAGCTTTAACAGGTGTTTATAGTATTAAACAACTATCTACGTTTTTCAAATTGGTCACTAGGAATATTTTCCTATTGCATTTTGCAAAGTATCTTTAAATTAATCAAATGAACAGACATATCCACAAATTAAAATCATTTAAGGGTTCTCTTATGAATACTGGAGGAGGATGTTTCAATCAGCAACCATTCACAATCAACAGCCATTCTTTATATCCAGGCACACATTACTTTAAATGCATTCATTTTCATAATAATTATAATACAAATAATAACAACAACAAACACCACCTCTTTCTAAGAACATGTGA
Organism: Amia ocellicauda; assembly: GCF_036373705.1. NCBI lineage: Eukaryota > Metazoa > Chordata > Actinopteri > Amiiformes > Amiidae > Amia > Amia ocellicauda. The sequence continues at coordinate 9,720,570 of NC_089854.1, forward strand.
TCAAATTCAAACTTACAAGTACTGCAGCTGAGGCAGTTTGAAGATTTTGTATGGGAGGAAGGCTATTCTATTTCGGTTTAGTTTCAGAACGATCAAAGAGCTGGAGATGTTGTCAAAGCATCCGGGCTCCAGGGTGCTTATCTTATTGTTGCTCAGATTTCTGAAAAGAGTGAAAAAACACATCCATTACATATTTCAAATCTGTTTAAAATGCACTGGAATTATGGAACATCTAAATAAGAAACTACCTGAACCTCACAAGACTGAATTACAAACCATTATGAAACATTTTAAGGGGTATTGATAATTTACTTCATGATCCACTTCATGTTAGAATATAACAATGCTTGGGGGAACTGGTGCAGGAGGGGAAAGAGGACGCATTACCTAAAATATGCTTTTCTAGAAATAAAAGTCCAACTTTGAAGTTGAATATACTGACACTACATAACAGATATAATGGTGGAAGACATTACTGCACATGAAGAGCTTGAAATTTCAAACCCTTTACTCAGTGTACTGCTTTTGAAAGATCTTCAACATCCAAAAGCAACTTTTAAATAACCTAATGTAAATATTTCACTGGGTAATGTGGTGTACAGGCATTCAAAAAGCTCACTGTACCTTGAGGTGCACACCATGAAAAGGCACAATACATATATTTTAAAACAAAGACCTAAAATACTAATATGGTTCCTTGTTAAATAAATACATTACCATATTTACCAAGAAACATAATCTGGAAAATAAAGAGTGCTGCATCTGAATATACCCTGCTTTCGTCTAGCATAAACACTTCACTGAAAAGCCTCTTCAAATTAAGTGCCGTGAAGAGGAACCTAGGCAGGAAATGTGAAAATATTTTCACTTTTCAATCTTACAGATATTTCAGCTGCATCGGAGGAAATGTGCCCGCTTTAATCCCTGCGATGGCATTGGAGCTGAGGTCTAAGGACTCCAAGGAAACATAGGGCTGCAGGTGTTCGGTGACGATCTCGGCAATTCGGTTATGGACTCTGGACAGGTACAGGACAAAAGAGAGGAAAGTGGATGAGTACTGACACCAGCGAGGAGGGCAATCAAGACTCAAAATCATAGACAGTACCAACTAATTAAGGGGGGGGGGGTCAAAAAGATATCCAGCAAAGGACCTTACAATGACAGAACTGTGATATTTGAAGTCACTTCTCCCATGAATGGAACAGCATCCAGTTCATTGTAGTTCATGTTCCTGAAATATAAACAAACAGAGAAAAACATAAAGCCTTTGTGACAAATAAGTTTAGTTTCACTATAGAGCACATTTTGTAAACATCCCACATGAATGCCTGGCCCAAGTAAGTCACCTGCGGGGATCTGACAGGCTCTTGAAAAGATCACTGACCTGACGCCCAGTAGTGCTTCTCAGTATACTGTTTCACATTAACATGAATTATTCAACCGTTCAACATCACGCTCAGCTAGAGGTGCTGCTAATGTAACCCATCAGCTGTAGCAATGTCTAAATAATTCAGATACACAGCCAAGTTCACAAACAACACCGACAGCAGCTTGCATTTATTCAGCTGCTGTCCTTGCTGTATGAAGACATACTGTTAAGCAAATATAACAAATGTACAGGTTCAAATGCATGGTGTATCTTTTCCAGACAAAATGCAAAAGAGGTACTGTTTGATTTTGGGACTGATGTAATTAAAAGATAGGGAAATAAATAAGAAATCAAAGAACGGATTGTTAATTCTCATTTAAACAAATACCAACATGCAGCTCTGTGGGATAGAAATTAATGCTACAGAAAAATTGTTAGGATCGTAATAAACCAAGACTGAACTTCAATGTCAACAGGAAAACTTAGCTCTCATCTGTTCTGCAAGAGGCAGGTGCATCAATTGCTCCTAATGAAATCAAAGCCATTTGTGCACTAAATTCGACCCTATAAATAAACACCTGGGAAAAGCCCAGTATGTATTATGTGAATTGAGAAATATATTGCCATTGAACAGCAGTTGACAATGGCTACATGGAGAATACTGAGATAAGTATAAGTTGCTAACACTGAAATCTTGTTAAAGATGTCCTTTTAGGGTTTCCATGCGATTCCCTTTCCTGGCTGCACCTCTAGGTGCTGCACCCCATCTCTCTTCCCAAGCACCTTACGTTGTTCATCTTGAAGGCAACATGTTCGTTATTTTGCTGTATTTTAATGTAATTTGAAAAAAAAAGTGTATATTATTTTCAGTCATATATAACTTATTGCATTGCACTGTATTGTACTATAAGTTACACTGTAGCTTTATACAACATCCTTAGCGTGGATACGTTAGGTGGCAATACTAAACAGTTAAAGACCCTAAATAACGGTTGCATTCTATATTATTATTATTATTATTATTATTATTATTATTATTATTAACAAGGTTACTGGGTGCAAATGATTGTTGTTTTTTTTCCATTTAAACACCAGAACCTATGAAGTAGTAATAATCATCATCATCATAAATCGTTGCTGCTATTAAATAATCACACAGCAGAGAACAGGGAGGCCAATATTACACACCTGCGGACGAATCAACCCCCATCACCAACGCACCCCACTCCCGTGCAGTGCTGCCCTCAACTCCGGTCGCTTTCGTGCAGCGCAGATGTCCGCAATTCGGCGCCGATCTGCGCGGTTCCACCAATGGGATCAGTGGAATTCTGCAAATCTGCGCAGACCTGCGGACATCTGCGCTACAAAAAACGCGACCTATCACTGCGCTCTGCGTGTGCACCTGGCAGCAAACTAAAGTGTGCAAGTAGAAGATTAAACCTGCGGTGAGCTTATCATCTTAAATAATGGGGGTTCACCCTTCACGAATGAATCCCCATCAACAGCAACACAACGCCAATGTAACCCCAGCACACTTACAGGGATGACACCCAGGCAGGCGGGTCCAGGGGGGGGGCGAGCAGCCTCTTTCGGCTGCAGTCCAGCAGTCCAGCGGGGCCGCTCTGTCCGGAGCAGGAGCACGGAGACGGGCACAGGTCCAGACCCACGGCACCCACAACCCACAGGAACAGCGCAGGGGGGATGGGCCACCCCGCCGCCATTTTGGATCCCAATACCATGAATAGTTGGCAACTATTTTAGAATTATAAATGTATATCTATACATTAAATGTCCGCTAAATTGTCTATATCAAAACTCCCACACTTGCATTACATCGGAAACGTGGTCTCGTCATGATAAGCCCGGGCTCAGTGTCCCCGTTCGCGCAAGACGAGCATCCCCAGATGAGTTTCTTTTCTCCCCTTCCTTGTGAATTCCCTTCCGCCTTGCAATCTCGGCAGCTCCCAAGAACTGGAAAAAACACAGACCCGCATCCAAACCCGGGCTGATACTCTCCGCTCTCCCTGCGCCGTTTTTGCTCACGAAGCGACTTCTGATCCGGAGGAGATTGCAACGGATTCCTACACACTGTCAATCGTTTCGGATTTGATTTTTCCCGACCTTTTTTTTTTTACCAAGAAAAACAAAGCGCCTTGCTCCGATGACATGGGATACCTTGGCGATGGAAGGCCCGCCTCTTGGAACGTGTTTACTGCGCTGTAATTGGTCGACTACGATGTCCATCAAAACAAACTCTACAGCCCATAGGCTAAGCTTCAGAAGATCAGCACTTGGTGGGGCCCCCCTAGAAGGTATGCGCGCTTCTGATTGGTGTAAAATACTGTCATTATAACAGGCTCTGCCTACTTAATGCATTCCTATCTGCAGATGTCAGATATGCGAATACTTTTTCTTTATAATTAATACGACGTAACAAACGGGAAAAACGAAACGATGGGTTTAGACTTGCATATAATGAAAAACGTTGTAATGTATGAAATCTGCTAATAGTTATTTTATTTTCGATAACTCAGGTACCAGTAGAAGGGGTGAGGTTGACTGCTATTCACTTCAGTTTCCCAAAGAATCTGTTTTAGAAATGCAGGAGTGCTCACAAAGCAAGTGTAAAACTCAAAAAAAAAGTACAACTGCTAGTCGATGAGCTGGAAGTAAACACAATTATGTTCACTTGAATGTAATGTAATTCACAAAATTATGTAATGTAATATACATTGGGGAAGGCTAAGGTGGTACAGCCTACATGGTACAGTTTAGAGATGTGAAAAGATAAAACTGGGCTATAGTATTTGACATTCCTCTATATTTCAATAAGTGTGCTGTTAACAACATGCATACCAATTTGTCATAAATAACGTATAACGCTGCAATTGGGCAGGATGGTGTGTCCATAAAATAAGACTAAGAAAAGAAATTAGACAGAGGGGGATTCAATAGAAAACGTGACAAGACACATTTAGCAGATATGGTAGGTAGACGATGTATACAGTAAGTCATGCACTAAATACTGAATGGACAACAGCAGAACTGTGAATGTCCGTGTCTTCAATAATGCTGCTTTTTCTGAGACTCCTCTTCCAGGTGTTCAGAATTAACATCATCACCCGTCAGAGGTCCTCATTTCAGTCTTATATCCATTACAAATCCTTGTCAAGAACTGTGCTTAGGGTATAGGGTTCTGTATGGCAACAGACCAATCAGTAAATAATGTCTATTACATCATGAAAAGCATTTTGCCCAAAATTATATATGCAATAATATGAATGCATTTTGGCTGTCCCTTATGATAGCCTTTTGTCCACTACAACACTTTTACTGAGTACTGAAATATATGCAGTGCTGTGTAATAATGCTCCAAACATACTTCTTTATCACTAACATGCATATACTTCTCCTTAAATACTATATTGGAGACTAACATACCTGCTTTATTATTACCGCTACTAATCTACTAACTGTCACATTATTATCACTTATTATTATGCATACTACTCTACTAACCTTATTTCTAATATTACTACTTACCTTAACTGTCAAACTCTCACTGATTAGAACACTACATACATATTCAATATTATTTTGTGCAAAATGAACGGTCACAATATCTTCAGATCCTTTACATTATGTTTGTTGTGGTAATTATTATTATTATTTAATTGGTATTATTACGTCTACAATAAAACTACTTTTCATTGCTAATCCTTTTAACTTTAACTGAAAAAATACATTTAAATAAGGTCATATGCTTAGATATAAATAATAACAACAACAGCACTGCTACTAGTACTCCCCAATGTGGTTGAAACTGAAACTTTAAATAGACTGGATAGGATCCTTGGATCACTTAGTTATTAATGGACACCAAACGAGCACAATGGGACGAATGGCCTCCTCTCGTTTGTAAACTTTCTTACTACAACTAATGATAACTTTCTCAGCTTAGAATACACTGAACTTCCCAGCACAGCCAATAGATGGCAGAGTAGGCTGCTGTGTGTTACATTAGTACCCCACTTGTTATCTAATGCAGGGGTCCCTTATTATTTTTCAAAACATGCAGGTTTCAAACAAAGAAGAGTTTTACTTATGTTCCATCAATTTCCAGTTTATCTATTATGAGGAAATTAGCAACCTAATACAAAATATAATAATTAATTAGAAATTGTAATTATAAACATCAAGTGTATTTAAGTGAAATTATCGATCATATAATTAAATAATACTAATAATAACTCCTCTTCTTCTTTAATTATAATTATTAAGAAGATAAAAATGTCGCACAAAAGATTTAACTGACAAGTTCAAAGACCACATGAAGTTAGTAAATCTGAATTTCCTTAATATTTATTAAATACCAAGTAAGCGGCATCATGTAGAAGAGATTTTCTTTGGATTTGGATTTTCTTTCTGGGTTTCTTTAGATTCAGGTCAGGTGATTGACTTGGCCATTGCAGAGCATTCCTCTTCTTCACCTTAAAAATGTCTTGGGTTGCTTTCGCAGTATGCTTCGGGTCATTGTCCATCTGCACTGTGAAGCGCCGTCCAATGTGTTTTTAAGCATTTGGCTGAATCGGAGCAGATAGTATAGCCCTAAACACTTCAGAATTCATCCTGCTGCTTTGGTCAGCAGTCACATCATCAATAAATACAAGAACCAGTTCCCTTGGCAGCCATACATGCCCATGCCATAACATGCTTCACAGATGAGGTGGTGTGCTTCGGATGATGAGCAGTTCCTTCCCTTCGCCATACTCTTCTCTTCCCATCATTCTGATACAAGTTGATCTTTATCTCATCTGTCCATATGATGTTGTTCCAGAACTGTACAGGGTTCTTTAGATGTTTTTTGGCAAACTCTAATCTGGTCTTCCTGTTTTTGGGGCTTACCAATGGTTTACAGTGAGGGAAAAAAGTATTTGATCCCCTGCTGATTTTGTACGTTTGCCCACTGACAAAGAAATGATCAGTCTATAATTTTAATGGTAGGTGTATTTTAACAGTGAGAGACAGCATAACAACAAAAAAATCCAGAAAAACGCATTTCAAAAAAGTTATACATTGATTTGCATGTTAATGAGGGAAATAAGTATTTGACCCCTTTGATTTAGTACTTGGTGGCAAAACCCTTGTTGGCGATCATAGAGGTCAGACGTTTCTTGTGGTAAACCCTCTGTATTTACTCTGGTGAAGTCTTCTCTTGATTGTTGACTTTGACACAGATACACCTACCTCCTGGAGGGTCTTCTTGATCTGGCCAACTGTTGTGAAGGGGTTTTTCTTCACCAGGGAAAGAATTCTTCTGTCATCCACCACAGTTGTTTTCCATGGTCTTCCGGGCCTTTTGGTGTTCCTGAGCTCACCAGTGTGTTCTTTCTTTTATGAATGTACCAAATAGTTGATTTGGCCACACCTAATGTTTTGCTCTCTCTCTGGTTTGTTTTGAAGCAAAACTGAAGGCAAAAAACCCCAAGAACCAGCAGGATCTAAAGACAGCTGCAGTGCAGGCCTGGAAGAGCATCACCAGGGAGAAACCCAGCATCTGGTGATGTCTATGGGTTCCAGACTTCGACCAAGTATTGAAACTCTCAATTTAATTCATGATTATGTTAGTTTGTCCAATTACTTTCAAGTCCCTAAAATTGGGGGGACCACATATAAAATTGGGTGTATTTCCTACACCGTTCACCCAATTTGAATGTAACTACCCTCAAATTAAAGATGAAGTCTACACTTAAAGCACACTTGATTGTCTCATTTTCAAATCCATTGTGGTGGCATAGAACCAAAATGAAGACAATTGTGTCACTGTCCAAATATTTATGGACCAAACTGTATGCATACAATGGCTATGCATAGGATTATTTATTTGTATTGACTTACAAATAAATAAATTTCATAAAGGCCAATGTGTGTGTACGAGAACATATATTTGCATCTTAGCTCTCAGGTCTCAAACATTGGTCATGAGCTATGCTTTTAGTGTGATGGCACTATCTAAACAATGTAGTTACTTTCAATACAAAGTTTGTTTTTCAGTGTGTGTGTGAGAGACAATGTTAAATATCCTATAGTTTGCATGACGAACCATGATTTCGTATATGATTGTACTTTTCTTTTGGAAAAGAAAGTCTCTGGAATACACATTCGCTGTATTAACTTGGATTCCATTAGCCTGACCAAAAAACAATTTTAGGGCCAGATTAAATCAAAACTTTGACCCACCCGCTAATAGAAAACTACAGAACTGTACTCATTTGCGGTTTCATTTTTAGTAAGATGGCACTTTCTTCTAATAATAAATGTAACCGCTATGACGTACAGGTTTGTAGTTTTCTATTAGCGGGTGGGTCCATTTTTTTTATTTAATCCGCCCCTTAATCGTCTGCGTTGGAGGCCTATGGTCACGTTCATGTGGCGCAGATTTCTCCACCAATGGGATCAGCGTGATTCTGCAAATCTGCGACCTACATTCCTATGTGATGCATCTTTTAAATAAAACTTTTTAAGCATACATGATAATTAACATCACCTACATGAGAACAGGCCACGCAGTTGCTTCTGAAATACAGGGCAGTTTTAAAGTTAAATTTCAGGGACAACAATTATTGTAAAATCACGATTATCTGAAACAAATAAACACGAATGACCAAACACTTTCTTTTTAGAAGTTGTGTACAACCTTCTCATATTATAGTCTGGCTTATTCGAGTTCACACACAGTATTTAATTAATGAAAATAATGCACTATAATAAAAATCACCAAATAATTACTATCCTACCTGCTGCGTTCACAACGAGGAAAGCCATGATCAGAAACCATGAGATTGTGCCCAAACCATGGCTGCAATAATTCATACTAGACATTTTTTGTGGGTTTAGTTGTGTTTTGTCAGTTGAAAATGTAACTATAAATCACACAATGCCTTTGACCAGGTCGATCCCTCTTTCCCACAAAATGAAGCAGCCGCGCGTCCCGACTTTCTCCTCCACATCCTTCTGAAACTGCGACAATACTGAGGAGCAGAAGATTTAAAGCAACAAGACCCCAACCCTCTCTTTTTAACTTTCGTTTTATACTTGCTGGCTGCTAGAGTTTTCTTAATAGTAACTGCATGTCTACAGTGCCTTTCACACTAGCACACTGTACTACCAGCACTCTTTCAAAAACTGTATTTATTCACTACAGAGACTCAGGTAACATCTCTATAGGGACTAGAGCATCGGTTTAGGAAATTCATGATCCAGAGGGAATAGTGCTTCCTATAGTCCTCCACCTCTTGCTTTGTCATTTTAAAAATGACACTTCTCCCATTTTTCTATGGAGGACTATTCATAAGGATGTATATTTTTAGTGTAACGAATCTAGAATTCTTATAAAGCATACAAATGAGATTGTACTGAACCACAGCCACCCTCTCCAGCCTTCACTGCACTGCCTCTGCTGGTGGTGGATTTACAGTCTCTACCAAGAGAACAATGTTGTGGTTAATCTTTGTAGTACAGGGAACACCTGAGCTGCTGAAGTCAGTTTTATTTACCACAATCTGTATTTACACTAGTTTTTGGGTGACAATACCCACCTATACAGCTATGTTATTACTGCATCAATCTAGGAATAGTACATTACTAAGGGTACAACAGCTGTGTCCCCCCTGGGATTGAGCCCAGGACCCACCACTCCAGAGCCCGCCTAACCACTACTCCACGCTGCAGTTGTAAGTATACTTAGCTTTGTTTGTTTGTTGTTGTCTGTTATTGTTGTTGTGTTTTGCTTTTTTAAAGGTTACAGATATCAGACAAAGTAAATATACACAACGCATTGCTAATAAGAGGAAACTAATGATTATATAATATCTTATTCTTAAAATGCAAAGCTTCTTGCTAGAGCTTTGCTCAGATTTTGATACTTTATTGTAAATGTACAGATACAAAAAGCAATCGTAATAGCACTTCAACATCTCATATTTAGCTCAATAAAGATAGTTTTGAAAGGAAAATGACAATGTTTTAACAACACTATAAAATGACACCCTAGTCCCACAACCCGCATCACTCAAAGAGGCTCTGCGGCTCGGTGTCGGTGCAGGACTGCGGCGGCGGCATTGCTGATGTTTAGTCCTAATAAATCAACTAAATAAATCATCCCTTCCAGACCGAACCTGTGACTCTATAAATAAATCATTCGTTCCTCCCAAACGCTATTTAATCTCCATTAATTAATTATCCACGTAAATTGGCCTTATTAACATCGCTCCCACATCGATCTGCCGGCGACGCACGTCAGTGCGGTGTGTGTGCCAGCCCCTACGTCACTGGGCGGATGACGTCAGTCCGGCTCTGCTGCACGTCATGATAATGCAGCTGCCTGCACTCCCAGAGCGGAAAGCCCCGAGGTCATGACACGTTATCCTGAAACTACTGATCCACGTACAAAGAACGGACCCCTGGTTAGAAATGAATAATTATATATATATATATATATATATATATATATATATATATATATAGCAGCATGTCATTGAAACGCACTCCTACGTGTATATGAGCAGAACACAATGTTAGGTAGTTATTTCTATGATCAATTACTCCATGAATTAATCATACAGAAGCAGGTGAATTGTATACATTATAATTGTGTCTGGTAATGCCTTGCCACTATATATATATATATATATATATATATATATATATATATATATATATATATATATATATATATTGTTGTAATTGTGGTTTGAATAACAATTGGAATATACTGGCAATCAGCAAGGAAAGAAATTAGCACCCGCATAAACAATAGTTCAAAGTCCATGTGAAGTTAGCAAGTCTGAAAATTACCTTGAAGAAAAGTTGTCTTCCATAATTTTAATTAAATACTAAGTAAGCGGCGTCATGTAGAAGAGATTATTAATGCTTATTTCAGTCAGAGAGAAGGATAATCTGAAAAAAAGATTTCCGAAACAGTCAAACTGGGCTAATCGGATACTAAAGTACAAACAAGTCAAAGAAAAATCATCATAGCTTGAACAAACATGTGACCTTGTTCTGAAAGGACTCGAATAACAATGGAACAGAAACATCACGAGGAGAGTGGATTGTTTGACCAAGGAAATGCTGGACTGGATCCCAAGAGATAAAAAACAAAACAGGAAGACCACCACAAGATGCAATCTTACAGCTCGCAGGAACAGGATCCCGTAGAGTCATTCTTCCAGCAGGGCATCAGTAAGTCAAAGATGATGATGATTATAGTTATCATCAATAATAATAATAATAGAGGAGAAATACTTATAAATCAGTCCACATCTGTAAATATTGAATCAAACAGAATACTTACAGTCTCTCTCTCCCTGCACTCTGTGGTCTCTTCCCGATTCAGCAGTCCAGAGGGGTACGAAGGTATTGATGTCAGGACTCTGAGCAAGCAATGAAATAATCTCAATGCTATTCTCCACGATCCACTGTGTGACACTGCTAGATTTGTGACATTGTGTAGAAATCAGGTAGATTCACCATCCATCAATCAAGACAGCCCGCTCGGAGCTCTGCAGAGTTCATGGTTGACTGACAGCTCCTAGGCTAACCAGTGTTTCAGTGCTGTATAGAGAGATAACCACTGGAGTACAGCCATTCCATTGAAACTGAACTATAATAACAAATCTCTGTAATAATCAGGTATACCCTTATGAGTTTACCATATTATTATTGCATGCTAATTTGGCAGTTTTTCCATCTCTATACTATACATTAAAGACCCAGTTTAGTTTGGACTGGTTTAAGAGTAATTGATATTTACCTAGTAACCATTCCACAATGGCTTCAAGAGACCAATAGACTGTGCTGCATATTCCTTTGGAAAGTTTCTTACACAAACACTTCAGAAAGTATGTTAAAAAGGGCCGTTCTTCCTGCTTACAGCATTGGTATGGTACAAAACAATATACTGTATGGTCACAGTATATATAGGCTATATAGCTCAGGGCTCATAAGGGGCAGATAAGAAACACACGACAGGGTTATGGAGAAAATTGTTCAAACAGAGAGACACAAAAACAATCAAAACTTAACTTCCTCTAGTCTACTGAACTGTAAAACAGGTCTCTCCCTATACATAAGGAAATGCACAACACAGCAACCAGTCCAATCCATAAATCTGTCATCAAAGCCAAGTTCACAAACCAACCAAGTCATCCGGAAATCAAGTTGTTCACCTGCTGTTATCGTGCACAGATGCTCCACTCTGGCCAAATGTGCAAAGGTCCATTTCATATCATTATTGTTGCCTAAATATGCCTGGTCGTGTATAATTAATCTGAATATAGGTGTACTTTGATTTACTGTCTGTGATAATTTACTAAAGAAAAGACGTTATACTTATAAACAACTAGAAACAAAGCAGCTCTGATCCATGCACTGTTAGAATGTGATACAGCACTAATAATTCATTGATTAATGTCAAGGGAAAATGCCATGGAAGACAAGTGCTCACTGCAAACAAACCAGTTCCTATTTTATAGTCTCATAACTTATACTGTAAGAAAGCTATTTGCTATCATTTGTATCCCATACTGTACCAAGTTGGGGTTAAAATTTAGGGTTTACAAAGGAAAACAAATATTACACAAAAAACAAACCATACTGTATATTTGTTTTATTCTGCCAATCTTTCGTAATTTAGGGACACTCTTTGACGCAAAGTCTGATATCAGCGATATTACACCATAAACTGCTTTTTATCTTTGGAATTTAAAACAACACAAATCCGAGGGCAGGTCTTCTTCAAACACCGGTGAGAAACAGGCAAAGAATTTCAGTACAATAATAACCATATTAACAGACATTCTCTGTTTCTTGTATAATACAATTTAATCTGATTTTGGGTGGAGGTCTGGCGTTTTCAGGAAACTGGGGCTTCCATGTAACCCTGGCCAAACAAAAACAAAAAGATCTTGGACTGATTTAAAGAAAAATAGTCTCAGACATTTATATGTTGGAATAAGTGAGTGGGGGGGTGATGTCATTTTGCAGGCTGGAAAATAACATATTGCTCTAATGTTAAATAATAATGGCACTCGGTTTTTCCACAGGTTTATGACAGAGGTGAACATGTACTGCTTTAAGACCACGCAGACCGAATACACTCGAAAACACACCTTCAATTTTAGATTGCCTGGCATGTGAGCTTCTCATTATATGGGTTGTACTTCTGGGAGAGCTTATCTGATTTGTACATTAAACTTAAACATTAAAGTAAAGGCCAACAATTCAGCACAGATAGAGATCTTACAGAATAAAATCAAAAGAGGAGTAAAATGGCATGCACGGTTCATGATTGGTACATATTTAAAAAACCTGAAAATGCTTAAAAACAGTCCTAACTCCATTTTATTTATTAAATCATTTCCAAAATTTATATTGCATTATATTTGTTGATTATATATGTCTTTAAGAAGGCAAACTTAGAGCTAGACCAAATCCAAACTTTTACTTTCCAGCGACTCACAAAGTACAAATCATGGTTTCATTTATTGTCAGAAGCCACATTGTACTATTTAAAAATCAAAAAGTGACAGGGTACAACTTCATAATTTGTGAGTTGGGGGGGTCAAAGTTTTGACTTGGTCTAGCCCTTAGTTTTAAAATGAAACCTCTATTTAGTAATTTACTACATTACTTATAAATGGCTATACAAGTGGAGCTTTTTGGTTGCATTTGACTTCACTGCTGTTGCATACTTTGAATTTCTAAAAGTAATTTCTTTTTTTCTATCTCCAGTTTCTCTATCTCCAACTTCAGCTTTCTCTCCTCAAGAATTAAAACCTGATACTGTTTTTTGTGTATTATCGCTGTACTGATGTCTTCCGTCTCTGTTCCTGTGTTACACTCGGGCTGTGCTGGCTTTACCTCTTGCTGTCCATTGTTCACCACTTCAGCTGCTATGAAGAACAAAGTTTGCAGTCACGTCAATAGCTTATAATTACAATCTCACACAAAAGTCAGGAAAGGAGTAAAATATCTCGATAACAACAATACTGTACCGTTTTCTGTGGAGAATATACCGCTAAATATAACTGTTCAAATTCGATCACCTAATAAATGGTACCCTTCAATCACATGACATGCATGAAAATAATTGTGGTGCAATATTTTACAAACCTCCATGGGGGTATGAGCTGGAGAATGATTGTCTCTTAACCAGCACTGTTTTGCACAATTCTTTCAAACAGAACACACGTGAGGATAAAACACTAATAAAGGAAGCTTGTTTAAAAAAGAAAGGGATCAGCATTTTAAAAATGTACATGTCATACCTAGTAGTAGTATTTGAATCAATCACAATTTCCCTTTCCCTTGAAACCATGTTAAAAATGCAAAATTTCACTTTACAATCCAATCTATGACAAATATATGCATTTCTCCATATTAAATAAAGATCAAATCTGGAATATCCCAACTTACCTTTGAAACATGTTGGAATAGCAGGGGACCAGCCATTTTCTCCACAAGTAACAGTGCTTGATCCATTCATTGTGTAGCCATCATTGCATTTAAAAGTAATTTGATGATTTTTTCTATAAGGTGATACACGTCCAGTGACCTTGTAGCCAAATTCAAGTGTTGGATTGGGGCACTCAATGACTGCAATAAAAAGGGTGTTGTTACATATACTGCAAAAGCAAAATCCATATTAAACAACATTTCATTGCAGTTACTTTCAACATCCAGAGCTGAACATGTGGGGATAAAACACTAATAAAGGAAGCTTGTTTAAAAAAAAAAAAAACATCCATCCATTTTCTTCTTTTCCTGGTGAGAGTCGGGGTACAAAAAGGAATCAGCATTGTAAAAATGTAGGTGTCACACCTTTGCATTGTGGAGGTGCTGGTTTGAAGGTCCCGTCTGCACTACAAACTGATTCACCCTTATCGTTTCCAACCATGTCGAAGCCTCGATTACAGGTATATCTGACTTTCATACCATAATGAAATATTGGTTGCTGTGGGCTGTGTGTACCATTAGAAATGGAAGGAGGTTCTTCACATTTCACAACTAAAACATAAGAAAAGAAGAGGTCAGAGATACCTACATATAAGTCAATCATTCAACCCACTGTATTATCTCTGTATAAACCTGTTAAATCACCCCCAACTGTCTAGTACTACTGAAACACACTTGACAAAGCCATTGTGAACTACACATGTTGGAGATCAAATCAAATGACTGGTGAAGAACCCCACTGTAGCAAGGCTTTAAAATGCCATTGTCAAGTTGAGATGAAGTGTCAAATTGTATGAAACATTTTGAAGTCTAATTGGGATACATAAAAAAGATAACTCAACCTTGGTCTATAAAATTCACCCTTCAGTTTCACACTTAGTTCACCAACAGTGGCACGTTCTATCAGTTCCACGTTCAGGGTGTCAAACTCAGTTAACTGGCTCTAAATAGTTATGCAGAACAAACAAAAGGCACTGTGTTCCTCTAGGAGTTTGACACACCTGTGTGTGGTGGCTGGACAATATCATTTGCAATGGAACTAAAAAGGAATGGAAAACAACAAGAAAATGAGTAACATAAATGTAACTCCAACTATTCTAATGGCTGATTGCTAGGCAAGTAAACTAATTCAGTAACTGGGCTCTTTCATTGAGCTTCAAATGTATTAATAAAACCTAATGCAGAAGTGAGCCACAAATCCAAGATCTTGATACAAAAAACATGCATCACACCAACATTCAATTTTCAATAGAGAGCATCCTGCTAAATACAACCATGTGTTCAAATCAAAGGAGAGAGCAGAACTGTTATTTGAGCAATCTGAGAAACATTTGAGACTCTCTAGAAGAATGAAGCCTTCTCAGTCCTGTCCCCACCCATAGGGACAAACCCGCTTAAACAAGAAACTGAGTGGCTTGTACATATTCAATTCTACACAAACATGTTTAAATTATGTGAAGAAATTAGATGTCTGTGATGGTAGTTAAACAGTCAGGTGCATTTTGTGGAGGATGAATTATTAATATAGGCACAGACAGTCAGTTTATTTACCTTCACAACGTGGAACCTCCCCGCTCCAACCATCAGCCAAGCAAAGTCTCACCTTCCTTCCCACAATCTGGTATCTAAGTAAAGTGTAAGAGCAATGATCAGTAAAGTTCAATCTGACTTGAATCTGGTATGGCAATGAGAATAAATAATGTAGGGATTGCTAGAAGCTAAATGTAGGCTTTATATATCGTTCTGCAGATCTTTTTTCATCCCTTGAGATTCATTCTATAGCTTCTTTAGTCTACCCATCACTGATCTGTTTTGCTTGTAATGTGTCCAGTCTATTGCCATTTTAATATATTCACTCTTTCAATGATGTCACACATCTTTGCGTAGTCTCGGATGTAGTGTTGTTCGTTACACTGAAAATCCGATGCTTGTTTGATACTAAAAAAACGAACAGAATTTTTGTTACATTTGATACTTCTGTCAAATGGGTCTCATGTCGTCATGATCGAGAGAATCAAGTCGGTCTAGTAATTTCTCTGAATCAGCAGGAGGGAATTTTTTTTCAGGTGCTTAACTTTTCTCCATGTATTATTATATTGCAGACAGCCAGTGTACAACATAAGTGTAGATTAGAATATAATAACTGTCCTTATATGTATTTAAGTGATCACTGTAAAAATATATATTTTTTTGTCTTTCAGACTCGCCCAGCAATATATACAATGGTAAAACAAGTGCAAGCAAGAAAGAAAGGTTTATTTTTTTTCTTCATTTGTGGCGGTATCATCTTGGTATCGAGTATCGTTTAGGCATCGAGTGTTGTGATATTAAACCGGTTATTGGCATCAAAGTCAAAATTTTGGTATTGTGACAACACTACTTGGATGCATTGATTTATTTTTCTCTCTCCTTGTTATGCTAACCTTATCTATTTCCATGCTTCTCTGTGTTTGTAGTTTCAGAATAATCTTTGCCTCTGGTCAAATACTTTTCTCTTCAGGCAATTTCCATGACATGTCTTTCAAAGGTACTACCTACATCCCATTTTTACTCTTCTCTTCATTTCTTCCAGAAGATCTCAATCTGCACTCATTTGTTGGTTAAGGCAGACATAACTATTGAGTTCAAGTGTCTTCTGTTCTACTTCAATCTTTGTATTTTTGTTCCACAAATATGTTGAACAAAACCTGTAATACTGTTTGA
Source organism: Amia ocellicauda (assembly GCF_036373705.1). Taxonomy (NCBI): domain Eukaryota; kingdom Metazoa; phylum Chordata; class Actinopteri; order Amiiformes; family Amiidae; genus Amia; species Amia ocellicauda. The sequence goes on from NC_089854.1 coordinate 9,737,158, forward strand.
TAAAATAAGGGTTTAGTGTGTCACGATTCAAATCCAGACAAGCAGATACTCACCCTTCATCACAATGACCTGTTGCCTTTGCACCAAACAGGGTACCTTCAGAAAGATCAAATCCCCCATTTAGTATTTCTCCTGGAGATCCACAGTTCTTTTCTAAAGAAGAAACCAAAATGATGGTTATTTGACAGGAATAAAAACTAACTTTCCTTAAACTCTCAAGCATAAATGAGAGTTTAGGAAAAGGCTTCAGATGAGATCTTCAATAGAGGGCACTGCTGTGGAGAATCAGTCTACAGGATGCAAAGCAGACCGATGGTAGGGCAGGATTTCTCCTTTCATTTCAGCAAAGCTTCAAATATTTGTTTAACTCTGAATTTAACCTTATCTGTTATTCCTATTGAGGAGTTTTCCGCACTTAGACCTTGATTTCAGGAATATGGGTATTTAGGCTGTTATAATGTCCACAGAAATATAGCAAACGTAACTAAAGCAAACTTTAGCAAAAGTTACTCGTGTACATATACAGGTCATACGATCATGTTGTATGACACTTTGGGTACATTCATGTAGAGCACATTTCCTGATTATGTGAACACATTTGAATTCATTAAAGTTTTAGAATTCTGCCAGAATGCACCAGAAAACAATCAAATCATATTGAATTATTTGGGAATCTTGATAAGTAAGCAAAGGAAATTAATATCAAATATATACTTTTATATGAACCCATACATTCAGTAAGCAAGAGGAAGAGTAAGCAACAGCCAGCTGGATGCTGAGGTGGTGCTGCTCATCGACAGCAATGGGAAATACCTCGACCTGCAGAGGCTGTTTCCCAAGCGGCACGTCAGCAGTCTCCGCTGACATGGAGCGGGCCCTGCAGCTGCTGCGCCGCCACACACTGGGGAGCCCAGCCTGCATCATCATCCACACCGGCACCAACGACCTGGGCTCCCTGCAGCAGGGCACCGCCGGGGCTGTGAGAAGGGTGGCAGAGAGAGCCACACAGTAGTTTCCCGACTCCAAAATAATAATCTCCACACTGCTGCCTCGAGCCGACACCAGAGGCTGCGCCGCCCTGCCCAATGTACACCTGACACACCACCCCTCTGTGTGCCACTGGCACCTCCATGACAGGGTGCATCTAAATCAGGAGGGGGTCAGAGTCTTAGCGAAGACTCTGAAAGATGCAGCCCTGGGCTGCAGCCCAGCCAGCCCACCCCCCCACAGCAATACCAACAGAGGCCAGCCAAGCATACAGCCCCCCCGCACTGGAGCACACGTACCGCGACGCTGCAGCACCGGCCAGCCCCCCATCACCCAGCCTCCCACCCGCCCCACGAGCGCCAGGCACAGCGCCCATCAGAAGCCGCTCAGCTACACCGCAGCCCTGACCCAGGCCGCCCCTCTGGCCCCCACTGAGCTGGGGGAGATCAAGCAGCTGCTCAGCCTCCTCTGCTCCAGACTGCTGAGCTGAGCCAGAGCACTTGGGTAGGGACAGACAACCCCACTTGTAAATAATTAAAAATAAATATCTGTGTACATACAATGTAACCATACTTTACATAAAACTAATAATTATAATATTTGAAATTCCAGTTTAAACAAAACCTTAGATTAAAAAGTTGTATTGTTGATAGGCATTTTATTCCACATACAATGTTAGCTAAAATGAGCTCATTTACAGTAAGCTGCTGGAACATTCAGGGCCTGAACTCCTCAGCTTTCGGGCTGAAGAGCACAGACCCTGAATTCATTAAAAGCATTAAGGAGTTAGATGTCATAGTTCTGTTGGAGACATGGTGCAGTGCAGAGGTGCCCACACACTGCCCCCTGGGCTACAGGGAGGTTATTGTGCCCTTAATTAAACTGAGCACAGTGCGGCGCCGCAGGGACTCTGGGGGGATCATAGTGTGGTACAGAGAGGAGCTGGCCAACCACATCAGCCCAGTCAAACAGGGCCCAACGCACACATGGCTTCAAATTAAGAAGGGAATAGCCCATTGTGAGAACCATATATACCTGTGTGCAGCGTACACCCCCCCCTCTGAATCCCCCTATTACAATGAGGAATTTTTTAACACCCTCCACACAGAGATCGGCCATTTCCAGGCCCAGGGGAATGTGCTGCTCTGTGGGGACTTCAATGCCCAGACAGGCACCGAGCCCGACTGCATCGGCACACAGGGAAACAGCCATGTGTTCGGCCAGGCCCCTCTGTACCTCACCCCCACCACAACCCAGAAGAACAACCCCGACGGGGCGGTGAACAAGAACGGGAGAGAGTTAGTGCATCTCTGCCAAGCCTTGGGCCTGTACATCCTTAATGGCAGGATCAGAGGGGACTCTTTAGGGAGGTTCACGTATGCTCAGTTCTTGAGACTAGTGTAGTCGACTACGCCCTCACTGACATGGACCCCTCCTTCATAAGTGCATTCACTGTCAGACAGCAAACCCCCCTGTCAGACCACAACCAAATCACGGTGTTCCTGAAAAGAAGAAGTCAGGCCAGCAACACACAGACACAGCCCAGTAAGCTGTACAACCTTAATCAAACATACAGATGGGCTCCAAACAGCACAGAGGAATTTAACAAAGCAATCAGTTCTACAGAAATAACCGACATCATCAACACTTTCCTCAGCTCACAGTACCAGCCTGACGTGACAGGACTAAATCTGGCCATAAATGATATCAATCAAATATTTCTGATGCCCCTGGCCTCACCCTAAATGACACAGAAGTCAAATTCCTGCTCTATGCAGATGACCTAGTCCTGCTGTCGCCCACAGAACAGGGGCTTCAGCAAAACCTGGCACTGCTAGAGCAGTACTGTCAGTACTGGGCCCTGGCAGTAAACCTGAAGAAGACAAAGATCATGATCTTCCAAAAAAAGGCCAGACTTCAGGGAAACAAATACCACTTCATGCTAGGCAACACTACCATAGAACACACCTCACACTACACTTACCTGGGCCTGACTATTAATGTGTCAGGGGGCTTTAACCTGGCAGTGAAGGCACTCAAAGACAAAGCAAGAAGAGCTTTCAACGCAATCAGAAGAAGATTCTATAACATTAATATTCCAGTCAAAATCTGGCTCAAACTAATTGACAGTGTGATCCAGCCCATTGCGCTGTGCGGTAGTGAAGTATGGGGTCCACTCAGTCAACAGGACTACACTAGGTGGGACAAACATCCAATAGAGACCCTGCATGCTGAATTCTATAAAAACATACTGCAGGTGCACAGGAACACACCAAACCATGCATGCAGGGCAGAATTAGGCCGTTTTCCAACTCTCATTAATATAAAGAAAAGAGAACTGAAATTCTGGATTAAGAAAAGTGAGTCAGACTCACTCTAGTCCAAGGCCCTCCAAACCCAAGAGCTCAGCCCTGAAAAGAGTCCCCTGAGTCAGCTGGCCCTGAAGCTCACGGCACTGACCCCCGCTAATACTGCGAACAGAGACCAGCTTCAGGTCAGCACTGCTTACCTGCCCCCAATTAGAGTCAACCAAATCATAAAGATAACCAAAACCTCCTATCTGGAACATTGGAACAATGAAACCAAATCCCAAAGCAAACTGGATTGCTATCGGGCCCTAAACAGAGAATACACCCTGGCAGAGTATCTCTTCACTGTCAGAGATACGAAGCAGAAACGGATCCTGACCAAGTACAGGCTCAGTGACCACAGCCTGGCCAGAGAGACGGGCCGACACAGGCAGAGCTGGCTGCCCAGAGAGGAGCGGCGCTGTGGTCACTGCGAGACAGGAGAGGTCGAGACAGAGATGCACTTCCTCCTCCACTGCAATAAATATGCCAAAATAAGGGACACATTCTTTAATAAATATTATAAAATCATTTTCTGAATTGATAAATGAAAAAAAAATAGCTATCCTCATGGGGGAGGGACACACAGCCCCCCTGGCTGCCCAATATGTAGCCGCCTGCCACAGCCTGAGGGGCTCACTGTGAAAACATACATGAGCACCAGCTGTAAACTTGTTAACTATAAATAAAGTAAATGTACATGTCTATTAAGATTTTATTTATAAATTATATTGTACTGTTTCCTTTTTTTTTTTCTTTTTCAATGTATGTATATAATATTAACTGCTTTGGTAACACTATGAAACTGTTTGTCATGCCAATAAAGCACCCTTGAATTGAATTGAATTGAATTGAGTAAGAGATGGAATAACACAAGATGGTGGTAAGCAGAGAAGGAGATCAGATAGGAGGCCTTAAATGACTGTTGATGAGATTGAGATGACAGAAGGATAGGAACAGTAGAATGGGAGAAATTACAAAGGATTAAAAAGTCCAGATACAGGTTGTTATAAAGGATATAAAACACATGAAAGGTATTTTCCATCTTGTACATCAAGAGAGAAAAAGTACACCACACTGTAATCAATATCTGATTAAATCCATCCATTCTTCAATTCTAACAGGTGCACCAGGACCAGAGGATGAGAAACAGCCTCAAAGAAAAAAGCTCCACCATTATGTTTCACAGTGGGGATGACATTGTTCTCAACACTTATTTTTATTTTTTCTGCCATATATTTAGGAATAGTCAATATTTTCACATTGACATGCTACTGATTCACACAGTACTGATAGTTACACAATTCATTACCTTTAAAAAAAAAACATGCATTCTTTTGATAAATCACCTTCATTAAGGGTATGATGAGAAGATTTACAGTGGCCACTTACTGTCACACATCAAGGTCAAAGGACTCCAAACACTGTTACTGCACCTTATTTTTGGAGACCCGCCTGATCTGAAGTATCCAGCTTGACATTCAAAAGTCAATGAAGTTCCGTCGGGATAATCGTTAAGTGCTTGAGATGCAGCCGTCATAAGAATAGGTGGACTAACCTGAAACACGGGACATTGTCCTGTAAGGAGAAATTATACAGTGGTCAGGAGTTTATTTATGTGTAACATGAGCATCGGAGGTGACGATGATGATGATGATAACCTGGTCCTTGTTAGAATTTAGGGACGAATGGATTACAAAATATACCCAAATATATTTTGGACTTTCCTCAAAATTAACAATCTGACAAACATACAAGTCTGTGACAAAATGGGTAAGACAGCACTTCCAAACACACAACTTTGTGGTATTAACTGGACCAAAACAAAACCATCTGTAAAAGCAAGCCATGCAACCCAGAGGAGCTGGGATGATTCTGCATGGAGGACTGGTCAAATATCTCTCGGACGCTGATTGATGAACATTTGTTTTGACAGATATTCTATAGAGCCACACAATGGCCATGCATATGATTCATGATTTATTTGTACTGACCCACAAATAAAGAAATACATTGTATAAAGGCCAGTGTATGAAACCATGTATTTGACTCGAAGTGTGATGGTACTATAAACAATGTAGTTACAACAGAACTTGTAATAGCCCTTTCACTAGAAAGTCTTTTGTTTGTCTGTGTGAAGGACAATGTAAAATAACCTATAGGTTTGCATGATTTCATAGATGATTGTAAATCGTGCGCTATATCACATTAGATTATCTTAGCTCGACCCAAACTCATCAATCGTCTGCGTTGCAGGCCTCTGGTCCAGTTCGTGTGGTGCAGATGTCCGCAGGTCTGCGCGGCTCCGCTCCACCAATGGGATCGGCGGGATTCTGCAGATCTGAGCAGATCTGAGCAGATCTGAGCTACACTAACGGACCTATGTTGCAATGGATATTATACCTCATTTTTAGCATGCATGGTCTTTAATTTTACCCACACGAGCACAGGCCACGCAGTTGCTTCTGAAATACAGGGCAGTTTTAAAGTTAAATTTCAGGGACAACAATTATTGTAAAATCACGATTATCTGAAACAAATAAACACGAATGACCAAACACTTTCTTTTTAGAAGTTGTGTACAACCTTCTCATATTATAGTCTGGCTTATTCGAGTTCACACACAGTATTTAATTAATGAAAATAATGCACTATAATAAAAATCACCAAATAATTACTATCCTACCTGCTGCGTTCACAACGAGGAAAGCCATGATCAGAAACCATGAGATTGTGCCCAAACCATGGCTGCAATAATTCATACTAGACATTTTTTGTGGGTTTAGTTGTGTTTTGTCAGTTGAAAATGTAACTATAAATCACACAATGCCTTTGACCAGGTCGATCCCTCTTTCCCACAAAATGAAGCAGCCGCGCGTCCCGACTTTCTCCTCCACACCCTTCTGAAACTGCGACAATACTGAGGAGCAGAAGATTTAAAGCAACAAGACCCCAACCCTCTCTTTTTAACTTTCGTTTTATACTTGCTGGCTGCTAGAGTTTTCTTAATAGTAACTGCATGTCTACAGTGCCTTTCACACTAGCACACTGTACTACCAGCACTCTTTCAAAAACTGTATTTATTCACTACAGAGACTCAGGTAACATCTCATAAATGAAAGCACAGAGTCTATAGGGACTAGAGCAGTGGGTCCCAACCCTGGTCCTGGAGGTCCCCCTACCCTTAATAACATTTATTGATTCATTGATTGATTATGTTCTCTGTGTATTTCTTTTAAATTTTGGCATGGCATATTTTTTAGTAATAATAGTATTTCTTAGAACAGTGGATTTCAAACCAGTCCTGGAGTACTCCCTGCCCTGCAGGTTTTTGTTCCAACTGAGGTCTTAATTGCTTAATTGAATCCAAGCAATATACCATTCAATTAAGTATTTAAGACGTAGGTTGGAACAAAAACCAGCAGGGTAGGGGGTACTATAGGACCAGTTTTAAAACGCCTATCTTAGAACATGTAGGGCCTACTACATTGTACAGGGAGATGTTGCAGTCATTGTGTATATTGTGGCAGGTACTGTAGCCTAAGGACTATAAAGGAAAATCTAGTCACCCCATAGACACTGACATCTCTATAAACTGAACACCTTTCTTGCACGGTTTGAGGACATGAACTGAGTCCCCGGCGACTGAGTCCCCCTCAAACTCACCACCTCAAACTCACCACAGATGATGCCATTGCCACCGTACTGTACATTCCACTAACCCTCCTGGATACAAGGAACGCTTATGTGAGAGAGCGGTTTATTAATTATAGCTCAGCCTTCAACACAATAGTGCCCCTCAAGCTCATCAGGAAGTTGTCTCTGGACCTACTTGTTGGGGGCATCATCACCTGGTATGGAAACTGTAGGGTCTGTGACCGCTTGACCTTGAGTAAAGTGGTGAGTTCGGCCCAGCGCCCTGCGGTCACACTGGCAGACCTACTGGACATTTACCAGACACGTAGTCTCAAGAAGGCTACTAAAATCATCAAGGACCCCAGTCACCGGAGCCAGCAGTTGTTTACATTAGTCCCATCCAGGAGGCAGAGACAGTTCAGATGCCTGATGGCCAGGACAAAGAGATTGAAGAATAGCATTCATCCCCCAGTCATCAGACTGCTGAACCATTAGCCTACCTGCCTAGTTCTTCCCCCCTACCCCTTTTTATTGCACTTCTTGCACTTTTGCACTTGAATTGCACATTTATTTTCGTATTTAATTGTATTTGATATGTGCTAGTTTGGTGTACTGCAAAGTTTGGCTGGGTATAGGGGAGACAAAAATGTCACCTGCAATAACATCTGCTATAATGTGTGTTTGACGAATAATGAGAACTTGAACTTGAACTTAAACATTGTACAGTGTTTTTCAGCCCTATACAAGAAATGTATAGTTATAAGTAAATATAGTTAGGACCATACTTTTAGAGTTTTAATTTACTTACCTTAAAGTCTACTGATAAGTATAATGTTTCTGAAACGTACTGTCTAAACACAATATCTATAATGTTGTCATAAAACGTTTGTCCAAAATTGGTTCACTTTTCTACAGATGTTGTTTACAGTGTGATATGTATAACATTTCTGAAACAACATCATTACAACAACATTTGTGTCCTAGATTGTTTCAATTGGCTACACTGCTTCAATTTCATGGTGTGCTTTAAGTTTAGTTTGCCGAAGTAAATAATGTAAAACTTAGAATATACAAAATGAAAAAACTGAAATCTAGAATACTTATAAAGCATACAAATTAAATACTACTGAACCACAGCCACCCTCTTCAACCTTGACTGCACTGCCTCTAGTTTCAGCCAAGAGAAAAATGTTGTGGTTCATCTTTGTAATACATGGAACACCTTTTCCTTCCTAGCTGGGCTGCTGAAGTCAGTTTGGATCAACTTTCCACACCTTTTTTTCTTTCATTTGATTTAATATCAGGAAAGCTTTTTCATCCACTTCCTCATTCCAGTAACTGTGGTCTGGTGTCATGGCATCAGCATTAAAACACAGCTGCACTATATAAAGGACCTTGGTTGGTTCCTAGGAATTTCTGCAGAGTTTTCCACGGAATCCCAATAGGAAAATAAATGCTCCTCAAATGATGCTGCTTGTTTTATGTTAGTGGCTCTAATGTTTATGATCAGTGTATATGAATGTTGTAAATTTAAATTATAATGGTACACAGCTAGGTTCACTTTATAGGACTTGAACTATAAAGCTAACTGTTGTTGTCAGTAAATAAACATGCCCCATATTGAGGAATTACATTGAAAACAAGCTGCAACTTGCATTCAAATAAAAAAATTAACCCTATAGGCCTACTCCCTAATTCTGAGTATGTGACTCTTCTTTAAGTTGACTTGATGGCCAAGCTGGCTGGCAAAACCATACCATATACATCTTATTACTAAAATGGAGCTGTAGAATGGTCCATAGGTCGAACAATAAGAAATATGAGTTCTTCTTGCAAAACTGGGAAAAAAACAACAACAACACAGTACTACAAGAATGCAGTCCATGTTCTCTTAATTCCATTCCCTGTTTTGTTGTATTTTAAAAATATAATGTTAAATGTGCAATATGTAAAAGCCTTTTTGTAATAGCATCAGTATCTGCAGTCACATGGGAAGTGAAATTAAAGTTTAACTGCAAGTGTGATGAAAGTTTAACTGAAAAGTTACTGTTATTCAGTGTAAATGTATCTGTTCCTCTTTTGACAGCATCAGTTGATTGTACAAGTAAACACAATGTAAACACCCTGACCAACTATATTTGCATGGCTAATATAATTGTGACTAACATGTTTTTTTTACTTCAATGCAAGTTGCAGCTTGTTTTCATTGTAATTCCTCAATATGGGGCATGTTTATTTACTGACAGCAACGGTTAGCTTTATAGTTCAAGCCCTAAAGTGAACCTAAGTCTGTACCATTATAATTGAAATTTACTACATTCATACACCAACCATAAACATTAGAGGCAAAAACATAAAACAAGCAGCATAATTTCAGGAGCATTTATTTTCCTATTGGGATTCCGTGGAAAACTCTGCAGAGATTCCAAGGAACAACCAAGGTCCTTTATATAGTGCAGCTGTGTTTTAATGCTGATGCCATGACACCAGACCATAGTTACTGGAATGAGGAAGTAGATAAGAAAGCTTTCCTGATAGGAAATCAAATGAAAGAAAAAAGGTGTGGAAATTAAATATCTCCATGTCGAAACAAACCCCTTTTGTGTTGAAAGCTGACATTGGGGGAGTTTCCGTGTGCGTTTGGTTTGAGAACACGCAGTAGCTAAAGTGCTTATTTATCCTAAGAAAATCAATACTCTAATGGGCTCTTTTATCTACTTCTACCATTACTGGAACAACTAACCATATCAATAATAGTAATAACACCATTAATGATAATAGTATTCATTTGTACTACTATATTCTTCATGGCAGCATTAATATGTTTAACCACAGGCCCTCTGCATAGATGGTAGTTGGCTACTTGTCAGCTTCTTGATCATCTCTGTCAAGCATAACACCCCATGTAAACACCCGTTTATTGTTTGTAGCTTTATCTAGTCAAAATGTAATATTTTATTACGTATCGCATTGCTGTGATAATACCCAATAAATGAGGTAATTTGTATAGGTTCCAACGAACTTATGATCTGTGTGTAGCCTACAGCAATGCTGAACTATTAAGAACACATTTCTTTTGTCTGACTTTTTCTGGACAGGATTAAGCCTTATCTTGTATAGTTATGTCTGACCTTCTTGGTATATGTTAAAAGTAAACTGCTGCATCAGAAATACTTCTGTGTAATGCGTTCTGTGGTGCAGTTCCCTTGGAATAATATCCCACAATAAGCAATAATAATAAGCTACAATAAATACATTGTTTGATTGAATTGTTGTCTGGGTTGTATTTATGGACCACACATTACTCTTGTGTTTATGATCAGGTTGTAAATATATAAAAAATATATTAGGAATGTGACAAAGCTACACCCGCACACCACAGAGCACGTATTGTCCCAAATCTTTATTTTCCTTGAAACAGGGACTTGGGAAACAATACTACAGAGAAGGCTTTGTTCTTTGGTTTTACATGTTTTGTTGTACCCAGCTCTACATGAAATGTGATAATGCGTATCCCTAAACAAAGCCCTTCTCTTGAATGACTGTAAAGCAAGCAATAGTAATCAAATACTCCCGTTTCTCTGAATAGGGGAGTTTAGTATTCTATGATTAGAAATAGGGCTATTCCGACATCACTGACGTCACTGTGAGGCACAAAAATGACCAACTTAATAGATGTTGATTCCGGAACGCCTTTGTTCCATGACTCAATCTGGTACAAATGTGAGACCCTGCCTTGGCTCATAAAACAGAACCGCCCATCTAGATCACACTGAAGACACTTTCTCACAGAAATATTAAGTTTCCCCCGGATGATTCCCCAGAATAATTATCTTCATTAAAAAGGTTCATTGCAAAATATATGGGAATTGATTTTACATTTTCTTCTGAAGAACCCATGCTCCTCTGATAGAATAATTACACAAAATAGTTCAAATGCTTCAAGATATTGTAAAGTGTTCCCTGCCTTTTCCCTGTCTGTGGTGGGTTAGGCTGCTGCTCACAGTATCCTCTACTGGCTGATGATTGAAAATGGATGGATGTACATTTAAATGCTAAATAAAATAAATAAATAAATAAATACATGTAAAGAAAGTTCAGCAGACAATCTGTCTTGGCCAGTAGTTGTCAACAAGGGCACATCATGTACAGATCATAAGTATTCTCACTGTGCAAACACGGCAAATCATTTTAATCATGAGGGAAGGTAGATTATTATTGTAATTAGTATTTACACTCCTTACGATCCAATCGTGCACTGTACCTTTAAGAAACGACGTCATTTCCAGAAAGTGTCGGCAACACCCCGGAAGTGGTGTTAGACAGGAATAGCTTTTTAATCAACAGTCTTGGGCTTCAAACTTGAAATACCATTCTGTACATATAAGGTATTGTCCTTATTTAACCTGTATTGAATATTTGAAACTAAGAAAACGGGGAAAATGTGTTATTAAAACTTGGACAAAACAAAAAGGTGGTCGCCCGAGGATTACAAAACCAGTATTTGGGAAAGCAAAAGTGAGTCGGGCAGCTCCTGGGCCGTGCGTTGTGCGCGTTATTTCTTGAGACGAGGAGGGTGTGGCAAATACACTAGAAACGCGCTGCTGCTTGTTTGCGCAGGAAAGAGCTGACCTGACCGGCGAGCTGCGCACAGCAAGGACACACCGCGGAGAAAAACGCACCAAAACCGGGATGTCTGGCCGTGGGCTGCGGGTGATCGAGCTGTTCGTGCTTCTGCTTCCCTTCGGGGCTAGTTCTGCAGGTAGGACACTCATTCATTGCCTGCATTTGTTCTGAATACTATTCATTACAAAAACCGTAATATATAAACAAATCCTTCATATTTAAAAAAAGGAAGTTGTCATCCTCTTCCAAAAAGCTGTCTGTATTCCAGGAGCTGTCATTATGGCTTTAAAGGGTTATTATTATTATTATTATTATATGGTTAATTATTTTTCAAAGTGAAGCTTGTCATACATATACTTCGTTTCTTAAATGTGTTCAAAACTATTAAAAACATGGCTGCTGTTGGCCAATCAAAATCGTGTGTGACTTATTTTTGTATTTAGTTCTATTTCTGAATTATAAAATGTGATGCCCGCATCAGACATGACGGACAAGATGTCACCCACAGCTACGCAGCGGTTGAATGGCGCTTTACTTCTGTTCTGTCGCATGGTTTGGTGGCCTGTTTGGTGCATTTTCGCATAATTTTGAACAATACTTTACAAATAATAATGTGAAACCAATTAACTAGCACATAGTAAAGTGATGTACAACATCCAGATCAGTTCAGAAAAAGATCGCTTGATCACTTTTAGCAGCCATACATACTTTTATAAACATTCATTTCCAAGTGTTGGTCCAGTTTAATTGAATCCTGTTAAACTAATGCAGGCTCTCATTTTTGTTTAAGATAAGTGGTATTGAAAAGCATGGCCACCACGAGCCAATGTAATGTTAGCGATTCTTAATCTACACCCATTTTTGCATCATTTTTATCATAGAAAGTCATCATAGTGTGGGACTTTACTAATACTTTTCTTATTTGAAAACATTTCCATTGAGTAATACTGCATAATGGAAAATAATGCACATTTAACCTAAATTGTACCTAAATGGACACATAATGTCAGTTGGATCTTGTAATGGTTGCTCTGAAACACAATACTTTGGGTCAAAAAATGTACTGTGTCCATGACCTTAATTTGACATCTCAATTATGTCAAGTACAGAATTCGCTAATAACATCTGAGCGGGTATAGGTGAGCTCATGGTTATCATTGACCAGACAGACATCTCCTAAAAGGTGATATTCTCAATTACCTTTGACCTCTCCCAAAGTTTAAATGCCAAAATGGCCTATAACTCCCTTGGGGGTGCAGAACAAAACTGAAAGATCAACGGATATATAGCAATGCTTTAGTGTTGTATCTCACATGAGAAATGTTTATCTGATTTCCTTCTGAGAGAGTTTAATCTAAATCCAAAGTTCATTGTATGCCCTAGTGCTCATGTTAAGAATAAACAAACTCCTGACCACTGTATAATTTCTCTTTACAGGACAATGTCCCGTGTTTCAGGTTAGTCCACCTATTCTGATGACGGCCGCATCTCAAGCACTTAATGATTATCCCGACGGAACTTCATTGACTTTTGAATGTCAAGCTGGATACTTCAGATCAGGCGGGTCTCCAAAAATAACGTGCAGTAACAGTGTTTGGAGTCCTTTGACCTTGATGTGTGACAGTAAGTGGCCACTGTAAATCTTCTCATCATACCCTTAATGAAGGTGATTTATTTAACAAAAAAAAAGGTAATGAATTGTGTAACTATCAGTACTGTGTGAATCAGTAGCATGTCAATGAAAAAATAATGACTATTCCTAAATATATGGCAGAAAAAAGCATATGTTGAAAACCATGTCATCCCCACTGTGAAACATAATGGTGGAGATTTTTTTTTTGAGGCTGTTTCTCATCCTCTGGTCCTGGTGCACCTGTTAGAATTGAGGAATGGATGGATTTAATCAGATATAGATTACATTACACTGTGGTGTTTTTTTTTCTTCTCTCCTGATGTATAAGCTAGAAACTGCTTTTCATGTATTCTATATCCTTTATAACAACCTGTATATGGATTTTTTAATCCTTTGTAATTTCTCCCATTCTACTATCCCTATCCTCCTGTCTTCTCAATCTCATCAACAGTCATTTAAGGCCGCCCTGCTAATCTCCCTCTCTGCTTACCCCCATCTTGTGATCTCATGTTATTCTCTCTCTTTTGCTCTTGAACTCTTCAAGGGTTCATATAAAAGTATATACATGATATTAAATTCCTTTGCTTACCTATCAAGGTTCCCAAATAATTAATTAAATATGAACCTTCATGAATTCAAATGTGTGCCTGTCACTTTGGAGGCTGTGGAAACGTGCTCTTCATGAATGTACCCAAAGTGTCGTAGAACATGACCTGTGTGTGTACATGTGTGTACATGTGTGTACAAGTGCTATTCAATTTATTTTTGTATTGTAGTTTGCTATTTCTGTGGACATTATAATGGCCTAAATACCCATATTCTTGAAATCAAGGTCTAAGTGCAGAAAACTCCTCAATAGGAACAAATAAAGTTAAATTCAGAGTTAAAGAAACAAATATTTGAAGCTTTGCTGAAATAAAAGGAGAAATTCTGCCCTACCATCTCTCTGCGTTGCATCCTGTAGACTGATTCTCCACAGCAGTGCCCTCTACTGAACATATCATCTGAAGCTCCATTTCTGCTTGATAGTTTTAAGGAAAGTTCGTTTTTATTCCTGTCAAATAACCATCATTTTGGTTTCTTCTTTAGAAAAGAACTGTGGATCTCCAGGAGAAATACTAAATGGGGGATTTGATCTTTCTGAAGGTACCCTGTTTGGTGCAAAGGCAACAGGTCATTGTGATGAAGGGTGAGTATCTGCTTGTCTGGATTTGAATCGTGACACACTAAACCCTTATTTTATCAAACAGTATTACAGGTTTTGTTCTATATATTTGTGAGAAAAGTCTAAGAAGATTGAAGTAGAGCAGAAGACACTTGAAGTCAACTGTTATTTTACCTTCAAATGAGGACAGCTGGAGAGAAATCATAGTAAAAATTGGATGTGGTACCTTCGAAAGACATGTCATTGAAATCTATGCATTTGCCTCAAGAGAAGTATTTGACTAGAGGCAAAAATGATACTGAAACTCCGAACAACACAGAGAAGCATGGAAATGTTTAAGTTTGGAATATCAAGGAGAGAGATTAAATCAATGCATCCGAGACTACACAAAGATGTGTGATATCATTGAAAGAGTGAATATATTAAAATGGCAATAGGCTGGACACATTACAAAAAAACAGATCAGTGGTGGATAAAGAAAGTATAGAATGAATCTCAAGGGATGACAAAAGACCAGGACAAAGAACAAATTGAAGTTGGAAGTTTAAATCTGGAGTAGTGGATTGACAAAGACCTAGGATCATGAGATTGATATATAAAGCTTATATTTAGCCTCTAGCAATCCCTACATTATTTATTCTCATTGCCATACCAGATTCAAGTCAGATTGAACTTTACTGATCATTGCTCTTACACTTTACTTAGATACCAGATTGTGGGAAGGAAGGTGAGACTTTGCTTGGCTGATGGTTGGAGCGGGGAGGTTCCACGTTGTGAAGGTAAATAAACTGACTGTCTGTGCCTATATTAATAATTCATCCTCCACAAAATGTACCTGACTGTTTAACTACCATCACAGAAATGTATTCACATAATTTAAAAATGTTTGTGTAGAATTGAATATGTACAAGCCACTCAGTTTCTTGTTTAAGCGGGTTTGTCCCTATGGGTGGGGACAGGACTGAGAAGGCTTCATTCTTCTAGAGAGTCTCAAATGTTTCTCAGATTGCTCAAATAACAGTTCTGCTCTCTCCTTTGATTTGAACACATGGTTGTATTTAGCAGGATGCTCTCTATTGAAAATTGAATGTTGGTGTGATGCATGTTTTTTGTATCAAGATCTTGGATTTGTGGCTCACTTCTGCAATTAGGTTTTATTAATACATTTGAAGCTCAATGAAAGAGCCCAGTTACTGAATTAGTTTGCCAGCTTAGCAATCAACCATTATTTTTAAGGATGCACCGATACCATGTTTTCATTGCCGAAACCAATTCCGAGTACTGAATATTAAATATCTGCCGATACCGAGTACCGAAGCTGATACCGGTGTTTTAATTTTGTTGACATTGTACAGCTGTATGTATACAAGAACTGTGTGTGCAGTTACAACTGTAACTGGTCGACCAATATGTTTTTCTTTTTCAAATTGTATTAATACAATTTTCATTCAGTTGCCTTATAGTTTAGCAATGTGAGCTGCAACGAAAATGCTCTAACATTAGCGTCCTTGTGGCAGTGTTTTCCGGTCATAACAGCAAAATACAAAATATATCTCTAACTAATGTATACACTCTACTTAACTAAGCAATTTACTTTCCCACGTTTACAAACCACAATCAACATACATACTGCCAGTATACGTTCAGAAACATACCTGTCCGCTCAAGTTCCAGTGAATAAAAAATAAATAGCAATAGCTAGCTGTGTATGCAGCTTTTAGCTGGGTTATCACACCAGCTGTAGATCTGTGGTAGTTTAATTGCACTGCACATATTATACACTTAAGTGTTTTCATTTACTTTATCAAAGTATTTCCATGCAGAACATATCTGTGAGGAAGCCATTGGTCGTGTTCTTGTAGCGCAGATTTATGTAGATGTGCGCAGATCTTCAGAATTCCACCGTTTGGACTTTGTCAATGCAGCTATTATAATTCTAAAACACTTTGATTCAGGTCATTACAAATTTAAATGGTCACCTAATGCCCGATCACAATAGCAAAACGTTTGAAGCCCAAAAAAGCTTCTCATCAGGTCATACAAATACATAATATTTGTACAAACCTAAAATAGCCTATAATGATAAAAATAAGATGACCATGATAGGAACAGAACTACCCTAATGGATTGTATTTAGCATCCCTGCTGAGTTTTTATGTACATCTGTTTAGATCAAATAGCTCTATTTCTTATTCTCAAAAGCAAAATGTGAATATTTGAGTGTTACCTTATGGCTGGTAAAATATTTACATTGTTTAATCGCATGTAGTTGGCTTGTATTGTAATTTAAGGCTTCAATCTAATGGAAGTACATATTGGTTATGTTACTAATGTGTAATAAAGTAAAAATAATAAAGTATTTATTTTGTGTTGCATAAAACAATATATAATTAATGCAGATTTTCAGCAGAATAAAAAAAAAAAAAAAAAAAAAAAATCCACAGAATTTAGACTAAACTTCTGCGGTTTCCGTCTGGGCCTACTTATAAGGAAAGGAAAGGTTATATGATGTTCAGAAACTGAAGATCCATCAGAAATAAATGTATGAGATGTAAGATGACACGGAAGTATTAGACTATAAGCAGAAACTGGGTGAGGTTTTGGCATAACTGCGTTAGGAAAAAAGGATGCTAATAATGGCATTGGATTACTATAGACTCCAAATGCCATATTTTTGGCCAGTATCGGCTACATTTCCGATGCCAGTATCGGATCGGTGCATCCCTAATTATTTTCCTTGTTTTCCTTTCCAATTACAAATGATATTGTCCAAACTCCAAGAACAGTTGTCAAATTTCTGGTGGATGTTTTTGGAGCCTGGTGTGATGTGTAAAACTTAGAGCAGTTTAGTAGCTGAGAGCTGCATTGCTTGGCAATAATTCCAGAAGACACTGGGGGTCCACTGCTAACTGAGTTTGACATCCTGATTGAGGAACTGATAGTTTAGCACACTGTTGGCGAGCTAAGGGTGAAAATGAAGGGTGAATTTCACAGCCCAAGGATGAGTTATCATTTTTATGTATCCCATTTAGATTACAAGTAGTTTCATACAATTTGACAATAAAGCTCAACTTCACACTGGCATTTTAAAGGGTTGAATGATCGACTTATATGTAAGGATCCCTGACCTCTTCTTTTCTTATGTTTTAGTTGTGAAATGTGAAGAACCTCCTTCCATTCCTGATGGTACACAGAGTCCACAGCAACCAATATTTGAATACGGTGCGGTAGTCAAATATACGTGTAATCGAGGCTTCGACATGGTTGGAAATGAAAATGGTGAATCAGTTTGTAGTGCAGATGGGACCTTCAAACCAGCACCTCCGGAATGCAAAGGTATGACACGTACATTTTTACAATGTTGATTCCTTATTTTTTTTTTTTCTTTAATCAAGCTTCCTGTTTTCATGTTTTATTCCCACATGTATTTTTTTCAGAAGGATTGTACAGAAACAGTGCTGGTTAAGAGACCATCATTGAATATATTCCAGGCCCTGTCCCATGGAGGTTTATGAAATACAGTACAGCAACAGTTTTCATATATTTCTACTATAGATTTTCTTTGATTTTACATTAGAAAGTTTACAAACAAGAGCAAGCCATTTGACCCATCGTGCTCGTTTGGTGTCCGTTAGTAACTAAGTGATTCAAGGATCCTATCCAGTCTATTTTTGAATGTTCCCAAATTTTCAGCTTCAACCACATCACTGGGGAGTTTGTTCCAGATTGTAACAACTCTCCTGTTTTCTGTCTTGAATGGCTTGAAGCCCAGTTTCCATTTGTGTCCCTGCTGATCTGGAAAAGCTCCTCTGGTTTGATGTGGTCGATGCCTTTCATGATTTTGAAGATTTGAATCAAGTCCCCACGTAGTCTCCTCTGTTCCAGGGTGAAAAGGTTCAGTTCCGTCAGTCTCTCAGTAGGACATAAGTCTGGAATAAGTCTGGTTGCTCTCCTCTGAACTGCCTCTAGAGCAGCGATATCTTTCTTGAAGTGTGGATTCCAGAACTGTGCACAGTATCCAGATGAGCTCTAACTAGTGCATTGTACGGTCTAGGGGTGTAACGGTACACGTATCCGTACCATTTGGTATAGGACGTTCGGTTCGGTACGCGTTGTGATCCGAATGAATATAGTCTAGTTTGAACCACGCACGTTCCTATTTTGTGTGCAGAACTAATATTGTAAACTCAGTTTCCCCCAGATACAGATCTTGGAGCCGTAATTTAGCAACTGGAGTAGCTGAGCACATGTGATGCAGCCTCGTAAATAAATATGGTGAATGCAAACGACAGCCAGAGCAGGAGGACCCTCCCTTATCCCTCAGGTCTCCCGTTTGGGAAAATTACGGCTTTCCAGTTAACTACAGTTGCAATGGGCAAAGACAAGTGGATAAGACTAAGGCAACATGCCGGCATTGTTATACTGAAATCGGGTATGTCGCTGGCAGTACGTCGAACATGATTACTCATTTGAGATGGCATCATCCACATGTGGATATCACTGGAACAAGGAGAAAACGGAGTGCTGTACAAACCCTGTTCCCCGTGGCATTTATGCAACCTCTCCCTGCTAATTCAGACCGGGCAAAAGAAATAACTAAAGCCATAGGTGTTTTTATCGCAACGGATCTGCGACCATACTCCATTGTAGAGAATACAGGTTGTAAACGCACGTTGAAAGTTTATTTGAGAACCTTCAGATTTTGTAAGTAGGTTGTAGCAATATTGACTGACATTTTAAATAATACCTAGACCTAGGTATTTTTTTATTTAAGAAAGAAAGATATGTACCTTCATGTGCCTTCCTTTGTTCAGGTAATTATGACCAATTAGCCACTGTTTATAAGTTTATAACTTCATAATAAATCAAATGAAATGTTATGTTTTGCATGTCTTTTTTTCCAATGTACCGAAATCGAACCGAACCGTGACTTAAAATTTGAGGTACGTACCGAACTGTGACTTTTGCGTACTGTTACACCCCTAGTACAGTCTGAACATTACTGCCCTTATTCTAAATTATACACTTTTGACAATATACCCTAACATCATCTTTGCCTTTTTTATTGCTTCCTCACATTGTCTGGATGGAGAAAGTGAGGAGTCCACATACACTCCTAGGTCTTTCTCATGTGATACTTCATCTAGTTCTATTCCTTTTTGTTACCTGTGTGTAATACCTTGCACTTGTCCACACTGGCTGAGCGAGAGAGGTGTCCGAGGTGGAACTGGACACCCCTGACATCTGATTGGCAACCCCGGGTGCCACCCCAAAATTTCATTTGCTACTGGCAGTTTGATGCCGATTGACATCTCGTTTCACCTCTTGTTGAAAGAAGCATTTATTTTGATGTTCGGCGGTGCATTTTTCAAATCAAGGAAGAGAGAATATTAACATAGTTTGCGAGATACAGAAGAACAAGATGAAGAATATACAGAAGAAGAAGAGAGAATATTTCCACAGCTCCACAAGCTCTTTTGGTGATTGGCAAAAACATCATATTTGAAGTAAGTTTCAAGGTTTAGCATCGATTTTAGGTTTCCTGAACAAATTTTACGAAAGTTGAGTCACTGTGTAAGTTAACGTTAGAACTTTGGCTCCATTAACAGACAGTTAATCAGATAAGAGAGATCGGTTCCCAATTTGGCCTAACATTATGTATACATCTGTGCTAGTAATACACGCATATACAGTGCAGTGTCCTAAGTTACAGTATACGAATGTTTAGCTAGTGTGGGGTAACTAGTAGGCTACAGCTTTCAGTGTTCATCAAGTTAACATTTAGCAATTTGAACTTGATTAGATTTACATACTTGAACTCAAAATGAACAATTGTTATTATCAATCTGTTAACGTTACTCAAAAGATTACCACATTTTTCTGTAAATAAACTATGCAATTTATGTAACACACACTTGCTATCTTATCTCCTTGGTGCTTGAGCTTTATTTTTTGAAAGTATATTGGAAGTTCAACACTTATGCCCCGTTTCCACTGGCGGACGCGTCTGTGTTTTGTGGACGGTTAACAATCTGGTGCTGGACGTGTCCGTAAGCGTCCGTCCCCACTGAGGACATGATTCGCTTTCAGGATCGGAGGTGTGCGCTTGACTGTAGACAGACATGGAAGAGATCAGATGCATTGTGTTGGAAGATATAATCTCAAGTGCCGTGTGCGATCACAAAGAAATTTAGTTTTATTAGCAGCATGGAGTGAAATCCACATACAGAAACAATGACTGCTTACAGTTAATATCCCAGTGTATTAAACACTTGGATTTCACAGAACCGTTACAGTGCTGTGACTAGTTAAAAATAAACTGAAGGATAATAATCGGATCGGTAGCAGCCGATTTTATCAATATTTTATGAACAGCTGGCCGGTGTTTAGTTCAATTATAACCTGCTATATTGTATCTGGATGATTAATCGTGAAACGTGTGTATTTTGTTTCAACTGTAACTTGCCCTGGTTAAGGACGTCTGGTAAGTAAATTATAAATAATACGGCAACATTTATTGTTTGCAGTTACAAATCTGTAGTAAGAATAATAAACTAAGGGAGTCATGCTGTGCCGTTTAAAATACATATATACCAGCACAAATGATGACGATAATAACAATACATATTTGCTATTTAGTATTATTGTTGCACATGGAAGCGTATTCTTATGGGACCGTGCTTGTCTGAATATAATGTTGTCTCTACACATTTAGCTCTTCCTAATATCTCTTAACTGAAACGTGTATTTATTACGCTGTTTACAATCATGTAAAGCAGAAAGAATAAAACGGACACAAAAGTCCTCTCCACATCAGGCTGTGTCGCTCGTAGTGTTGATCTCTGTCTCTGTTTTTAAAATGAAACACAAACCAAACCCACAGTCGCTGTTCCTCCCACCAGAGGGATGGACTTCACAGCGGCCTGGTTTTGCAGAAAAAGCTCTGGGACGCGTCTGAGTACGGACGCGTCCAGCACGGCATGGCACGACACGGATGCTTAAGCCAGTGGAACCGAGGCATTATAGGCCCAGATTATATGAACACAGAGTGAACCAAGTCTCTCCAGTATGTGCATGTGCGTATGTGAGAAAGAAATTGAGCTGCAGTTCCGAGGTAGAGACACTGACTATTCATAGCAAGTTAAATAATTCTAGTGTGGTCCAAAAGGGTTACTTCACTGTCTGCCACATTGAAGAACTCTGGGTTAAGTGAATTATCACTTCTACCTCTAATCAGCAATCATAGGATTCATTCATGCTCCTTAAATGCCAGGTTAGAGTTACACACTAAATTTCTGTCATGGACTATGGACTGAAGTAGCCTTGGCCACCCCATGTATACAACTCTAGTTCCGTCACTGCTTGTCCACATTGAATTTCATCTGCCAGGTGTCGACCCACAACTGAATATTATCCAAGTCCCTTTCAATAATCTGTGCTGGCGAGATTGTATCTGCTGAGCCACCTATTTTAGTATCATCTGCAAACTATCCCAGAGTCCAGATCATTAATATAGATTAGAAACAGCAAAGGCCCTAGTACTGATCCTTGTGGAACTCCACTGACAACCTCACTTAAGTTAGAAGCAACTCCTCTAATCGACACCCTCTGTTTCCTTTACATCAACCAGCTCATAATCCATCTACTTACATTACCCTGAATGCCTACAGCTTCCAATTTGAGGATCAGTCTTTGGTGTGGAACATTGTCAAAAGCTTTTTGAAAATCTTAGTATGTCATCTCATATACTTTCACATGATCTGCAGTTGCACATTCATAAAATTCTAATACATTTGTAAGACATGATCTGCCTCATCTAACTCGTCGACTGTCTCCAAGAATATGGTTTTCATTCAGATGCTTTATTTTCTAATGTTTTCAAAATATTTTCAAGTAATGCAGGTGAGACTGATTGGTCTGTAATTTCCTGACTCAGTTTTGTCCCATTTCTTGTGTATTGGTATGACATTCGCCATCTTCTAGTCAGTTGGCACATCCCCTGTTCTAAGTATCATTTGAAATATTTTAGTTAGCGGCCTATAAATAATTTCCCTCATTTCTTTAAGTACTGTTGGAAATATCCCATCTGGCCCAGGTGATTTGTTTGTTTTTAATCCTGCTAGTCCCTTTAGTACCTCCTCCTCATTTATCCTGATCTCTCTTAGGGTTTGACTGGACTGATTGTTAACCTGTGGCATGTTATCCATTTTTTTTTTTCTTTTGTAAAAACCTCTGTGAAATACTCATTTAGAACATTTGCCACATCTTGTTCATTTTCTAAGAGACTTCCATTTTTAGCTTTTATCTGTTTCACTTCCTCCTTTATTGACCTTTATTTCTCTTTCCCCTGACATGGTCAATTTACCCTTTTTATAGAAGGCTGCAGGTCTATTCATATTCCTGCTTTGATTCCATCTTTCCTAACTATGTATTTTTTGGCAATTACGTTGAATAGATTATTCCATAGAGCTGCTTGCATTGATATAATACATTTCTATATATTGATGTGAAATCCAGAAAGCAGATATTGTAGGGTGCTCCTTTAAATGACAATGATGGAAACTAAATGGAAGTAAATGTATTGTTAATGGTTGTACATTTCTTTCTTCAGTGATTATTCTATATTAACTATATTCTCTGTGTTTCAAGGTTTGTGAGTTACCAATGTAGCACTGTGTATAATGCAGTTCACACATCTTAGGCATCTACAGTGAGGGGAAAAAAGTATTTGATCCCCTGATGATTTTGTACGTTTGCCCACTGACAAAGAAATGACCAGTCTATAATTTTAATGGTAGGTGTATTTTAACAGTGAGAGGCAGAATAACAACAAACGCATCCAAAAAAGTTATAAATTGATTTGCATGTTAATGAGGGAAATACGTATTTGATCCCCTATCAATCAGCAAGATTTCTGGCTCCCAGGTGTCTTTTATACAGGTAACGAGCTGAGATTAGGAGCACTCTCTTAAAGGGAGTGCTCCTAATCTCAGCTCGTTACCTGTATAAAAGACACCTGTCCACAGAAGCAATCAATCAATCAGATTCCAAACCCTCCACCATGGCCAAGACCAAAGAGCTGTCCAAGGATGTCAGGGACAAGATTGTAGACCTACACAAGGCTGGAATGGGCTACAAGACCATCGCCAAGCAGCTTGGTGAGAAGGTGACAACAGTTGGTGCGATTATTCGCAAATGGAAGAAACACAAAATAAATGTCAGTCTCCCTCGGTCTGGGGCTCCATGCAAGATCTCACCTCGTGGAGTTTCAATGATCATGAGAACAGTGAGGAATCAGCCCAGAACTACACGGGAGGATCTTGTTAATGATCTCAAGGCAGCTGGGACC
This sequence comes from Amia ocellicauda, assembly GCF_036373705.1. Classification (NCBI taxonomy): domain Eukaryota; kingdom Metazoa; phylum Chordata; class Actinopteri; order Amiiformes; family Amiidae; genus Amia; species Amia ocellicauda. The sequence continues at coordinate 9,760,902 of NC_089854.1, forward strand.
ATAGTCACCAAGAAAACAATTGGTAACACACTACGCCGTGAAGGACTGAAATCCTGCAGCACCCGCAAGGTCCCCCTGCTCAAGAAAGCACATGTACAGGCCCGTCTGAAGTTTGCCAATGAACATCTGAATGATTCAGAGGAGAACTGGGTGAAAGTGTTGTGGTCAGATGAGACCAAAATCGAGCTCTTTGGCATCAACTTAACTCGCCGTGTTTGGAGGAGGAGGAATGACCCCAAGAACACCATCCCCACCGTCAAACATGGAGGTGGAAACATTATGCTTTGGGGGTGTTTTTCTGCTAAGGGGACAGGACAACTGCACCGCATCAAAGGGACGATGGACGGGGCCATGTACCGTCAAATCTTGGGTGAGAACCTCCTTCCCTCAGTCAGGGCATTGAAAATGGGTCGTGGATGGGTATTCCAGCATGACAATGACCCAAAACACACAGCCAAGGCAACAAAGGAGTGGCTCAAGAAGAAGCACATTAAGGTCCTGGAGTGGCCTAGCCAGTCTCCAGACCTTAATCCCATAGAAAATCTGTGGAGGGAGCTTGGAGAGGATCTGCAAAGAGGAGTGGGACAAAATCCCTCCTGAGATGTGTGCAAACCTGGTGGCCAACTACAAGAAACGTCTGACCTCTGTGATTGCCAACAAGGGTTTTGCCACCAAGTACTAAGTCGAAGGGGTCAAATACTTATTTCACTCATTAACATGCAAATCAATTTATAACTTTTTTGAAATGCGTTTTTCTGGATATTTTTGTTGTTATTCTGTCTCTCACTGTTAAAATACACCTACCATTAAAATTATAGACTGATCATTTCTTTGTCAGTGGGCAAACGTACAAAATCAGCAGGGGATCAAATACTTTTTTCCCTCACTGTATACTTGGCCAGTCATTTCAGATCAATCACTTTTTTTATGTCTGAGGGTTCAAATGTTATTATTTGTCATTTAGCAGAGCAATTGAGAAATGATAGTAAAAGCATATTTGATCAACTAAAGCTTAAGGAAAAGGTGAAATAAAAACGGGACAGTTAGCAAGAGGAAACTGGGCAATAAAGACCTCTGTATAAATAAAAAAAAATTCAGGTGCAATTCTAGTTATTTATTACCATTAAATGTAATAATTTAAAACCCAGAACCTGCAAAAAATGTATTATGCATGAGTAGGAAAGTAAAGTTGTGTAGTACATGTTAAAGTTTTCAATTTGCTTAACTTTATAGGAAACTGTGCGGATTATCTATTGTTTCTTATTATGGGCACAGCAGACAAGTCTAATGTCTGAAAGGTATTTTGAAGTTGAGGAATCATTTAAAATGCAGCTTTCACTGCCATCTAGTGAATTCTATTAGAAGCTCCTCCTGTGGCAATATTATTATAGTAGATAGATATTAGTGTTCAGAATTTATCTCACACTGTGGATGTTGAAAGAAACTGCAATTAAATGTATTTTAAAAGGATTCTGCAGTATATGTAACAACACCCATTTTTATTGCAGTCATTGAGTGCCCCAATCCAACACTTGAATTTGGCTACAAGGTCACTGGACGTGTATCACCTTATAGAAAAAATCATCAAATTACTTTTAAATGCAATGATGGCTACACAATGAATGGATCAAGCACTGTTACTTGTGGAGAAAATGGCTGGTCCCCTGCTATTCCAACATGTTTCACAGGTAAGTTGGGATATTCCAGATTTGATCTTTGTTTAATATGGAGAAATGCATATATTTGTCATAGATTGGATTGTAAAGTGAAATTTTGCATTTTTAACATGGTTTCAAGAATTGACTTAAATCTTGAGATAGTTGCTGGTTTATATTTGTATATCTATCAGTTAAGATATCAGTCTCTCAAATTGAGAATAGTTTTTTTTTTTTTTTTTTTAAACACTCTTGGAAAAACATACTGGTGTGATGAAGAAAGTATATAAATGACTCAAAGCAAAAGTGTGACGAGTACAGTTTATATTAATTTCCTATTCAATATTGTTAATGGAATAGAATATGGAGATATTTAGCTCTTTGGTTCTTTAAATAATCGCAAATGGTCACTTAAAAGCTGCTGGAGATGTACACTGTATTATGTGATTTCTCCAGAACACACAAAATACATTTAACATGTATAACATTAAAACATTAAATTAAGGTGATCTTTTATAATCAGTTCTTTTTTGATATATGCATTATTTTTTTTCCCCTCTAGCCCCTATAGTCCCCACTACTATTTCAACCACTTCCAAAGCATCAACAACAACAAAATCACCAGTAACTGGTAATGATCTTATTTCCAATTTGCATGTTTTTTTTTTTAGATTGATCATTCATCATTCTCAAATCTTTGTGCTTTTAGTAACTGCAAACTGTTCCATAGTTTTTGACGTTAATTATATTCTAACTTAAATTGCCATTACAAATCTGTATTTTTAATACAATTTTAAGTAGAATGTGTGTTACCTACATGTGTATTAGGAACATTCTTAATTTAATATATATTTCAAATTGCAAAAAGTAAATCAGTAAGTACTTCACTGGAAAAATTTTGAGTTTCTTCATTGCATAAGTCTAAATACACAGGTTTACATTTAGGACCATTCAAAAGCTTGATTTACACCTGTGTTTCTCTCCATTTTGAGTCGGTTAAAAACCTCTTCTATGTCTGTCTCATCTTGTCACCCTAGCATTAAGGCATGCATAACTGGTGATAACTATGCCAATAAAAATAAGTTAGTGTTATTCATTTAGCTATTTGTATGGCCGCAGTTTTAACATTTTAACAGTTAGCATTGTCTGTAGTTTGCCTTAACTGAAGTCAATTCAGTTCAGCTGCTGAGTTGGTGAAAGTAAATAGGTTGTAGAAAGGAGATTTGGTCAAGCACTAGCAGGAATTCTGTTCCAGGAGGAGCCAGATAGGGCCAGTTAGGTGTGAATTGGAGGCGGGTAGACAAAAGCTACTGAAAGCAGCTGTTGAGAAAGATGACGTCAGCATGTTGAAATCCTAGAGATCAAGGTCCGTGATCATGAGGCTCATCTTGTTGATCTGCGCTGTGTTAGTGATCTAGAAGAATTAGTCAATCAGCCCATGAGAGAGATGGTGTGCACGCCAAAACCTAGGAGATATGAGACCTTAGAGCAGGACAGTGTAGAGAACTGCTTGGTTACAGTAGGTCGTAACCGCAGAAAAGGGCGTGCACAACCATTAGAGACATCACAAGAGCTAGAAATGCCCAACAGGTTCCAACTACTGGACTCCGAATTGGACAGTGACAGGTCAGAGGCTGATGGAAGGGCAGTTGAGCACCAGAGCACCATGGTGCCCACTCCCCCCCCAGAAGAGGGAAGTAGTTATAGTAGAAGACTCAATTCTTAGAGGCGTAGATCACACAGTGTGCTCTAGTGATAAGGAGACCCGCATGGTATCTTGCCTGCCTGGTGCTCAGGTTGCAGATTACCTAAACTAGTAGACGGGCTACTGGCCAAAACCGGGGGGAATCCACTGGTCATGGTCCACATTGGAACCAATGACATAGGAAAATGTAGGGCAGAGGTTCTGCATGACGAATTTAAAGAATTAGGAACAAAACTAAAGAGCAGAACCTCCACGGTAGTTTTCGCTGTAATACTTCCGGTGCCACGTGCATGGCTTAGAAAATTAGAAGATTAGAAAGTTTAACACGTGGGTGAAATCTTGGTGTATGGAAGAGGGTTTTAGGTTTATGGAACATTGATCTTTCTTCTGGGATAGATGGGACCTGTACAAACCGAAACTGGACGGTCTACAACTAAACAGAAGGGGGCTAATGCATTGGGAGAGCGTATGTGCAGAGTAATTGAGAATCTTTTAAACTAGGGACCAGGCGAGCAGGCACCTCTAACAATGGGAGATTTTCCACTAAGGAAAGAAAACCAAGGGAAACTGCTAGTAGGAAAGTCCTGAAATGTTTCTACCTCAGTGCCAGGAGTATAAGGAGCAAGATGTTAGACCTAGACTATGATGTTGTAGGAGTGACAGAAACATGGCTTACACAAAATGATGTGGATGAATACAAGTTGAAAGGATACACACAGTTTAGGAGGGACAGGCAAAATCAAAGAGGTGGGGGGATGCATTATATGTCAAAAATGGCATTGAGCCAGAAGAACTAAAATTAGATCCCAGTAACGAAACTAAATCTTTGTGGGTTAAACTTTTGAATTAAAGATCCGGAGGATTAGTGGTAGGAGTGTGTTACAGACCACCCAACTCAGATATTCGGCAAGATGTTTAATTGTAGAATGTAATCAGGATTGCATGTAGCAAGGATGTGGCTGTTATAATGGGGGATTTCAATTTCCCAAACACAGACTGGGAAAGCCCAGTCTGGACTACAGAAGCAGAATTAGAAATCGTTTAGATGGTAAATGCCTGCTTTCTAACTCAATTTGTCAGGGAACCAACCAGGGAGAGTGCATGCATTGACTTGATATTTTCAATTGACCAAGATAGTCAGAGGGACACTAGTTAGAGAACCAATGGCAAACTGTGATCACAATATGGTTAGCTTTGAGGCATTCTTTCAAAAAACAAGGATCAAGTCTAAAACAATGGTCTACAATTTTAGAAAAGCAAACCTTGAAGGTATGAGGCGGCACTTAGAAGAGGTAGACTGGAGCACAGTGGATACAGATTCAGTTGAAAATTGATGGTATTTTTAGAATATACTAATTGAGGCTCAGGACCAAAAAACACTGGCCAAAATGGTTTAATAAAAGTATGCAAAAAAATCCAACTTTCAGGTACCAGTGTTTTAAAATCTATCCAATTAGGATAATCATATCCTATTTTTATAGAACTCACTTTACAGATGTTTTAAGTCAGGGGTGGGTAACCTTTTTCCTATCAAGGGCCATTTGAATGTTCACAAATGTATTCACGGGCCAAAACCTTAATTAATACACCTACGTCAAAACAATACAGATTAAACTTTCATTCTAATGCAAGAACAAATCACTTTTTTCTAAACGCACACACTGCAGTCAAAACATAAATAACTATATAGCCTACAATAAGCAAAAAGCCCAAAAACGGCATAGGCTACAATACGATAATGAAACAAGTAGGGCTGCTCCAAATGACTATCTTGATAATCGGTTAATCTGTCGATTTACTACTTTGATTAATCGGATAAAAAAAATTCCAGCATTTAATGCAAGTGTTAAAGTTTTGAGTTATTCCTCATCTTGTGTAATGCTCTCTTTAAAATAAATGAACAGGTGTTTTTACATTGATCTAAAAATCCAAAGCTCTTTAGTTTAAAAGGTGCTAAACTGTTTTGATAAATAATGAAAAATAAAGTAAACATTAAATTCAGTGTTTACAGGCTTTTCTATATCAAATAGCTTCGACGGCAGTCCAATACTGGACTGTGGAGGTAGATTTTTTTTTTTTCCTGAAATGTGAGATGATAAGAGTATGCATAGTAGCACAATATTTAAATTTACATGCACACTGGATGATGCATACGATCACAACTTGCGTGAAAACAGAAACACAAGAGTTTGTTCATATTCCCTTTCCCACCTTGTACACTGACTGTGAAACGAGCTCGATCCGATCTGATTTTCTGTGCGTTAAAAATGACATTGGACAATGAAACAGGAGAGGATGACATGGACTGGTGGAAAAGCTCATCATCTGCGTGTCTAACCAGGAATAACTACAACAGAGTAAAAATAGACTGACAATATATGGCAAGTTATCGCGGAGGAGCTGGGCAGGAAAGATACCAACTGTCTGATGTAGCTAGAATTCTACAAAGTGGTTAAGCACAGTTAAACAACAACACATTCAAATCAAAATATTATTTAAATAGTAAAATAGTATTTTTAAAGAAATAGTTTAACGTTGAAACATGTGTTTTTGTGTCTTATGCTGAGGTGTAGTTTATGTGCGATATGTTTAACATTTCTTAAAAATTATGTAAAAGCTCATTATTAAAGCCCCGTTGCAAACTCAAAACGAAACTCAAACGTTTTCCATTTGTTTTTTCCTTTACGATATATATTTATATTTTGAATTCAATATTTACGGCACTAATTTGATTATACAGTCCGAGTCTAATGCACCGCACTTCAGAGGTTGCGAGCAGCTTGTTTGACACATACCAGTTCAAGAAACGGAAAGGCTGTGTACTTAGTGCGGTCTTCTGTGCAGTGTTCAGTGTACAGTGCCCCATACTGTAGAAGACTCACGGTTTTCCAAGGGTGTAGCTGCAGCCGGCGCCGTCTTTTTTTTTTTTTTGTAGCTGCGCCTCGGTAGACCCAACTGATTGATGATGAAAATCTTTGCCAACGATTTTTAATAATCAACTTCATCGATTAGTTGTTGCAGTCCTAGAAACAAGTGTAAACGTAAATATTGGAATAATGCTCAAAAGCAGTATTTTATAGTTCAAAAATAACACTTGCATTTATCAAAACATAACTGTACACTAAAGTAAACATTTTCAACACTGTGTAAACTTTGTTTTCAACATACAAAGCTACAGTGAATAAAATCAGTGTATTTCAATAATCTATGTACTATATATTTAGCCTGCATACCTGACAGCTCGGGACAGTCCACACAGGACATGTTTCTGCGCTTTCCCTGCATGAGCTCATACCTAACACTGCATTTGGACAGCCCTCTGCAGGTGAACACTTTTACTCCACGGATATATATCATCGCAATAAATGCTGTATGACGTGCAGCAGTGATCGCGTATTGATCAGTGGAGTAAAAGCACTCTCTGCCGTGTGGACCTGGCATTGCATTTGCAATGTTTTCACAGCACTGGCACAAACCCACGAATGATCTGTCATTCCCAGTATCACTGATGCCCCTGAATCAGTCATGTTCATATACACGGCATGTCCATAACGAGCTCTTTTCAATCTCCATTTCCAAACCATGTTTATTTGCTGGTAATCACTGTATCCACTCAATCTGACTACAGCTGTAAGAAAACGCCTGTAATGCTGTACAATGCATGTGTTTATCAAGCACATGAAAGACTGTAGACAGATAGAGATCGCCACTGGAGCGCCAGACTGACTCTATTGTAAAGGGCAGGCAGGATTATGGGTTATATTTGAGTTATTCTGTATTTTAATGACTGTTGAAAATAACCCGATTTTGGCTATTCTAGGTAAATGGCTTATAACTTAGACCCCGTTCACACTTGAGATTTAGGCCGGACCTGGGCCGGGTCAAAACTAGTCCCACTTTTCGACCTGGCCTAATGTGGCCCAAAGGTAACTGTGACGCGCCGGCCCTGGGCTGGGTGAAAAGAGTCAGCGTGTGACGTGACGCAACTCAAGCCCCGCCCCCAGAGACGCATGTCTGAAAGACGCGGAATAAACAGAATAAACACAGAATGAACACGGGCGCCGACACAGCTCCACCGCTGCAGGACACAGTATTGTATCTGTATTGTTTGAATGTCATATCGATCTATAGCCTTAAATGTACCGTTACATTTCGCTAGATCACATCTTTATTATAAAAGTCTAGGCTAAGTAATGAGTTATAATGATGTAAACAGTTCAAACTACTCGGTCGATTAAAGTGTATAGCTGGTAAACTTGCTATTGTTTGTTCTTGTACTAAGTATAATTGAAGTCTGGAATTTAACGGCATGCATTTTACACGTGGAAATTGCATTGTGAAATTGTGAACGGGACCAGGTAACTTTATTATCTGCATTTTGCAATTAAACGATATAAATTTAACCAAAGCAGGTTTCCATTCAAATCAGTGAATCTTAATACTAGACCAGCTGTTTACTATGCAATCCGAAATGCAATTATATTGAGTTTAGCAGTACAATCACAACTGCCAGTGTTAGAGGTGGCAACTGGGACGATGCAGAAATGAAAGCGCTGTTACAATGTGGATGAAGATAAAGTTAAACAGAAACCCCAGGACGTGCACAGCGCTGCTATGAGGATATTATCACTATAGACGCGTCACAGAGGCTGCTTTCCATGCACACGATTTCTTGTGATTTAATGCAGATGTCCTAATAAAGGTGCTTTGCTTTCGGGTGGATTGTATAACAGCACTTTTAAACTTGCAGAACCGAAGATAGACTTTTGTAAAGGGAAATATATGAATTAGATTCCCCATTGAACCAGCACGTTTAATTATTTTAGAAAGCTTCGGCTGCAAATGGTTAAGATTACTTTCAAATAAAATATAGAACCGAACAATAGCCAATCGATATTAATATTAAGTTGTGATTATAAATACATCGCATACACCTGTAATCCTACCTAATGTCCTGCGTCACTGGTTTGTTCAAGCAGATTTGTTTACTTCCCGGCATGCATTTCTTTTAGGCTGCCTTTTCGCCCGCATATGTGAATGCACTTAGGCTCCTAAAACCGTGTGAACGGGGTGTCTGAAAAATCTGGACTAAATTTGAGGTGGCCCAGGGCCAGCCTAATAAGTGTGAATGGGGTCTTATTTATTTTCATGTTTATGCAGTTAAAACGCAGTAGAGATGTTTATTACATAAGCTTGGCGCTTCTAGTGTTAAGTGTATGTCACAGAAATATTTTTTTTCAAATGGACTCTAGGGCCAGAGCAAACAGCCTCAGGGATCGTATATGGCCTGGAGGCCGGACGTTCCCCACACCTGTTTTAAGTAGACCAACTGTTGTGGCAGATTGCAGTGTGGAGAATGCATGATAGATCTCTTAATTTTATAATCATGTTAAGGAGATATAAAAGCATACATGTTATGAGTTCTATCAAGCATTGAAATATTCTTGATGAATGCAGACATGGGACTCTGCTATGAGGCTCAATCACCTGATTCTCAACACATAGAAAGAACACATTCACTGAGCCTAAGGGTAAATGTGAAGATGCATAAAATAATGCAATCCAATACTGAGACACCTCGCATAGCATGTATGTTAAGATGCTATACCTTATTCTGACCCTAATTCTCACACTCGAGCAGTGCCCCCAGTTATCCTAAGCTGATATTTTTCCTGTCTGAACATGTCCATGACATGGTGTGTAGGAGAATTGTAAGTTGGCAGGGTACCTCTTTTGGGAATTCAATTTGGGATAGTGTTTCTCCCAAGCAGTGACAGTTTTCCTGGCTTTCTGCTATACAGGATTTACTACAACAACTCAAGGAACCAGGACTGAGGAGACACCTGTGAAGGGTAACTTCAAACCATATTTTAAGGCTTGTCACACTTTTGCTTTCGTAAGAGTGATTTGACACAACAGAAATGCGTCTGTGTGTTTTCCAGTCAGTTTCATCGTTGATATTTAGATTCTGCTTATACTGCAATGCTCTGATGCTCCATTGCAAATGTATTTCTAACAGTTTGATAATGCTGTTTTTGGTAGGAAGTCATACATCATTTATTTATGTACTTGGTGTATAGTTGTGCATAATTACACTGTAGGTAATGTGTAATTATGTATGCTGTTGTGTAACTACACTGTAAATAAACATGTACATAAGGAATTACTCTGGTTTTCAACTAAAAAAAGTCCCAGTTTGTGTAACTCTTTACCAATTTGTCATTATTTACATTTATAATTACTTATTGGCCTGAATGCAAGATGTCCTTAAATTTAAGATGACCTTGCTTTTCAAAGAGAAGAGAAATGGGGTGAAAACAAATTACAAAAATGTACCCAATCATATCAAACCAATATGATTATCAGATATGAGATGACAACATTTACATCCTTGAAAAGATATATAAAAAAGTAAAAGCCCATTATGTCATTTGTCACTAGTTACGCAAATGTTCATGTCAATAAAATATATTCCAGTTTGTAATTCAAATGTCATGTAAGGAGGTTTTATGGCCTCAATTACACTGATTTGAGACTCTTATGAGTGAAGTTAGTTAATGGTTTAAAGGACTCTCCTAGTAAATGATATGAACCATGTTTTATTGGCATGGAAGGTTGTCCAGACCATCATGTTGCATAAAGGAGAGCGACAGATACACAGGAACTCTATTACTCTATTTAACAGTATGGGTCATGTTTTAGGGCATTCCACTCGAAAGCATTCAGCTTTTAAATGTTCCAATCTCAAATGTGAAACAAATTTAGTAACTGGCAAATTTCCTCTTCTACTTCCTAATATTTTGTTAATTTTGTAGTGTACAGTGACTAGAAAATGCAGATAATTGTAACAGTTGAATCTAGTTTCTATTAAATGCTTTTTTAGGGGGGCATTTGCATTTCTTTTGAAATCCTACATATTGGGAACAGCACCTTTTATTGACCTTTCACTTCTAACTCAATTAAAAATAATTGGAATTTAATGTGTATATTGTTTATAATTGTTTTAAATTGAGAATTTGCCAGCATAGAAAATTAACTAAATTAAAATATCCCTTACTAATCCAGTTTCTGAAGCTCTGTCTCCCACCAAGGGGGTGTGCTAGCCACTGTGCTGCTTATCTTCTGTTGAAATACCCTGCACTCGTATACAACTTAGCAGTTCACCACTTTTGCTCTGCTTCATTTGTATCTGTATATATATTGTATTTGATTCTCCAGACTATATGAAAGCACTAATATGCCAGAGGTAATATAACTTTTCCATAAACGCAATAGTTTTGGTGTTCATGTTTTCATGTTCATGATCACAATAATAATAATACTGATAAACTAGAATGTGAATTGAAACCTTTTGAAGACTCCCAACTTACCATAACTTGCTTATAGCATTGTTTATGGGTTAGGTATCTCCTCTTAAGATAGGTTGTTTGTATATTTTTGTTTTAACATTTTGTTATTACATGTTTTGCAGCATTTTCATATATATATATATATATATATATATATATATATATATATATATATATATATATATTATATTTAACTTGTATATAAGGATAACAAAAAAACGAAAAACAATATTCATAACATACCTGTTTAGCCTTCTCCATTGTGACATGAACATGAATATAAATCCTAGAGGAATGATCTACTAACATTATAGCACTGTTTTTTTTAATGGTAATATTTTTATGTTCAGAGCTGAAGACCTGACTTCTGTGTGACTAAGTCTGCTGGTGGTTGTTAACCACTTCCAATTATTTCATTTGTACTTTATTTCTGTGTGTGTGTGTGTGTGTGTGTGTGTGTGTGTGTGTATATGTGTATATAATATATATGCATGCTGTTAGGTGCTAATTGTATAATTGTATGTTTTTTTTTTTTTTTTTTTTTAGGTGGCACTAATGAAACTCCTCACAGTAAGTACATTCTACATTCTGTTTTAAGTTCTTACATCGGTCTACTTAATCTGTGTTTTTTACACCCCACCCCCCAATTTATGACATCTATATTTGTATCTCTTTTAGATGGGTCACCTGATGGTAATGTCTCAGGTGGTGTAATAGCTGGTAAGTCAACTCTTAACTTAATAGTAACACCTTGGATACGTTTTTGCACATCATGTGAAAGAAAGAAATCTGCTGATAGTTTGCAGACCTGCCACCCTGTACACATTTTGGGAAACGTACACATTTGGACATCAAAATACGTTGGTATGCATTGTAGGGCTGGGCGATATGGCCAAAATACAGTATTGCGGTATTTTTCACATTTCTGACGGTATGACGGTATTTTTTAATGGCCATTTTATACTGTTCGTAAAGCAAAAGTAATAGGACACAACTGACATTGAATTACGTTTCCCTTTTTCTGTGTCAAATGTCAATTGAAACCAAATCATGTCCACACTATCAACAACGCACCTTTATTCGGGACAGATTCACTGGGGTCACTTTGCTGTGAAGTTTCACCCACACTCCTCTCCTCCATCTCGTCTTCATTCATTGTGCATTGATCATGTTTGTTTGTTCATGTCAACACGCAATACACATTGAATTTATTTTCGATATTTGGCTTAGGCACATTCATTACAAAACAAGGGTCGCGCTGAGAAACGCAGCTCTGCGCAGAGATTCAGACGCACCTTTTTGGAGTGTTTCTGTATGGCGCCACTAAGCCCCACCCACAGTAATCTGCGCACTATCTGAGACGCTGCTACGGGAGGCGAGCTCTGGCTGTGAGGCAAAAGATTGTGCAGAAATCAAGAGGGACGTGTTAAGCTGAATGAAAACTACTATGGCCACCTTGTTAGCGGAGGCGAATGTCAATTTTCATTACACAATGAAGCTGTGAACAGCACTGTCAAAACCATAGATATAGAATTCTAGATCGACACTGTAGCATTGTCAATGCTTTATTAAATAATTATGTCAATTATTTTTAAATTGGGTGATGGGATGCAAGTCGAACACTAACAGTCTTGGCCGAATTGTATATTCGTAAAAATGTAAAAATAAAGCATCTCAATGTTTATGCATTTTGAAGCACTTAATCACTTGCAGTAAATTTGGCTGATTTTAAGAAATTGGGGAGTGAGGTGGCGGTTGATGAGAACCGAGAATATCTCGTGTATGTGTGTGTACCGGTAAGTGAGCAGTGCTGTAGGGACAGTCACAGCAATGGATTTCATGCACAGTCCTCCCCCGAAGTTATGTCCTAATTGGTTCCGAGACCGGCGACATGAGTCGATGCCACGTAAGTCGAGACACATGAAGCGGAAGCGTCTCTACTCAAAACCATTGTGATAATTCGAGTAAATGGCAAACACTTATATTAACTGTAAACAAGTTATTAGAGAGCTGAGAGATGTTGATTGAACAGGTGTGTTTAATGAAATCAAGAGATTCCTACAGTTTTAACAATGTATTGTCTCCACATATTACTCGTTCTCAGCACAGTAACCGCTTTGTCTCTTCCTCAAAACAACACTGCGCAAAATCCTAGGAAACCGAACATACCGTAATTACTTGTGAATGAAGCTCTGGGGCTGATTAATTGATTAGGTTCACTGCTTATTTTATATAATTCTAGTGGCAGATACACTCATGAAATAACCAGAAATGCCTGGCCCCCATGGGGTTATGCCCCCTTGGAACCCCCACCAGGGATTTGCCCGTGTACGTAGAGGGGGCCTTGGCAACCCCCATACCACTGGCCTAGGTTTTAGCACATTTGGCACTTTTCTTCAGACTTTCAGATTATTCTTTTTTTTTTTTTATCTTCACCCACTGTCTGAGGGTTGGAAACAAAACTAACATGCGTAATGCCTTATTGCAGTCATGCACGACGTAGCAAGGTTAGCTAGAACAAAAAGTGCACTATTATTTTAGGTATTATTCATTTACTGTGCTGCTGTTCACTTTATTTATTCATTAAATCTTGTATTTTTTTATTGAGAGCTGAACTAAACAGCAATGAGCTACATCTGCTTATGTTTTCAGTAGTTACAGAGGTTCTGTTTTAATTTATTAATAATTTACTTGCACTTTATATTGAGAATAATCAGTGTGCACTATCCTGATACCAGGACACCGGGTTAATGTAAAAGAAAAATAATAAAGGAGTGGTTATCCGAAGTTCATGCATAATGTATTGTTTTTTGGTTGACAGGTTTTAAGTGACTTTAGCTTATGCCGCTGATGTGGTACTCAAGAAAGCAATGTCTGGGGTTGGCAGGTCTGGGTTTGTGATCTGTGACAATATTTTCTAACATCTTTTTTGAAATGTATTATTTTAAAATTTTGCAAGGTGCAAAAGAAGTAACTGTTAAGTAACAGACCTCTTGTATGTACATGAATATTGCCTTCATTCTGTCCCTGTGAGCTAATCCCACACATGTCTGGAGTTCTTTTGGAATTTTAAATCTTCAGAATTCTTCAGTTTTTTAACTTTTGAAAAATGCATTAAATTAAATGTTTTCCTTTTTCTTTGTAGCAGCGGTTATCACTCCACTTGTACTAATAGGAATAGGAATAGGGGCAGTGGTGTTACATAACATGAAGAAAAAGGAAGGGTGAGATGGGGTTTTTGGTTTTAAACACTAACAAAGCTATGTAGTACTAGCTGCCAACCTGCATGGTGTTCTTTGTGCAGAAGCTTTGGAGCTTTCTAACACTGTTCTTTTTTCCGATTTAAGCTAGATTTCAATTGTTTTGTTCCTATCTTGCAGAGCTTTGTTTAACTTCACTTGTATTCTGTATTATACAAATGACTAGATGTTAATGTCAGGATATCCAGTTTTTGCTCTAGTAGTGACCTATTTCCCTTGAAATAACAGGGTTCTGAAACAAGTCAGCCCAATAGCACAGACTACATTCTACTATAGCACTCTGTGGTGGTAGGAGGTCATGATAGGGATAATGATAACCAGACAGTTAATGTAAAACCCATTGGTCCCTTGTAAACCTGAAGCAGCAATTCTGGAGTAATAAGGAAGGGATTTATCTCGGTATGTGCCATTTTCCTGCTTCCTGGATGTGGCAGGGTGGAAGTATAGCTGAGGGTGTGCTAAATTGAAATTGAACAAGCTGAGGTTTCCCATTTAGATTTGTGGACTAATCTCACTGGCAGATTGAATATCTGAGGCGTTTTTGTTTTTTTCCCATTTACAGTGTGGATTACGTTGGCCATAAGAGAAATCTGGCCTAGGTATAGTCTGAAGAAATGGGGATGGGTATGAATTGGATATTGGTACTGTTAGTCCACCAAAGTTGTAGGAGTAGCCCAAGATTACTAATATGCCTTTATTTATTTTGCTGTATTTGTAGATGGTTATTATACTTGGGGAATGAAACAAACATTGCCCAGAAGACTCTTAATGTTGACAGGTGAAGGGATTCAAATAATATTAAAAGGTTATTTTTTTGCAGGTGATGTAATACCTTTAGTTTGCTTTTTGTTTTTCTTGTCAAGTGTTCTAATGCATTGTTTCCAAAGCAAGTTCTCTGGTATTTCTTTGAGTTGAGTTACAAGAGATTATATGATTTGACATAGCAGAATGGTTGCTCAAAGCAGTTGATTTGCAATATGCATGTTACAGTATTAAAGTCAATGAAACATTTAAAACTATTATTTTAAGAGGATTGGCTAAAATTGATATTTGAATTATATGTATGCATCTTGATTATAATTTTTGTATATATATAATTTTATAAGGATTCATCCTGATTCGTTTCTGAAAAATCTAATTGTAAAACCAGGGAACATACCAGAGAAAGTGTCGTCTTCCTAATGCCAAAGCATGCGGTTATATCTTGTTTTCTTCTATGTGCAGTTGCTTTGCTCTCCCAAGCTTTTAAAGCATTTTTTGGAAAAGGATGTTTGCTATCCATATACATATTTGTGAATAAATATAAATATAAGTAGCAGTGTTGAAAAATTTGGATTGTTGCCATTGATCTATTGTGGCTTTAGTTCTGACTCTCCTAAATACCTATAAGCTTTAAGTGTTCTTGGGAGGGCACGCTTTGGGAGTTTGCAGTATGTCTTTCATGGGAGGGAGGAAGGGTATGTGGTGTAACAGCTGTTAATTGAAGTCCTCCTAACATGTTTTTTGGAAAGCATTTGTCTTGTAGGATTATCAGCTAACTAGCCTAACAGCCAATATCATCAATGTGCACCTAAATTAAGCCTGAAGCCACTGCATAAGTTATAACAATGCCTATTTGTATTTCCATATAATCATAACTAATAACATTAACAATAAAATAATTTGTGTACATGTTTAAAATACATGTTTATAAATTTGACCAAGTTTTTTTTTTTTTTATCATTTAATATTTTCAACATAGCTCGTACTACACAATGGAAAAAACGCAAGAAGCCCTATAAGGAAGAGTTACAAACAATAATTTGAAATGCTTTCCAAGGTACTTCTGATTTAATTTGTCATGTCTAAACAATGCTTTTCTCTCCACAGTGGTTCTTCCGTTCTGTGAAACATTGTAACATGGTTGACGGTATTAACGTTGTGCTTCTGCATTTAGTAGGTTAGAACATCCATTTTCTTTTCCAATGTGTTACTTGTATTGAAGTGTGTACCGGTCTTTCTTTCTCTAAGACTCTTGCTTTTCAGGGTTTCTAATTGCACTGTGGCTGACTGTTTGCCTTCTACATTAGCCAAATGAACGTGGCATTGTGAGGACGAATTAGTGGCAGAAGAAACTGGTGCACTGGGGAATTATAACCTAAAATCTCTACTCCGTTTAATACAGGCCAAATGCTTGAAGGCAAAACGATATACTTCAAAATATTTAAAACAATTGTAAGACTAATGTAAACACCTGCATTCAGAGAAATTAATATTTAGCCTGAACGATATTTAAATTAAGTTTTTATCAGGCAAATGTATTGTCTTCCTGCAATGCGCTTCTGAAGCATTATGTATAAAATTAATCCAGGATATTGTACTCTCTCCAAAATCAGTCGATGTGTCTTTCCTTTGCTTTAAAGCCTTTGGTCTGGACTCTATTAGGACTCTAGGACTATTAAAGTGCTCGTTGATGATGGTTCCAAAATGAAGCATGGTCAAACCCTGCAGTATCTGCTTGTTTGGCACTGTGCAGGGCCTGTTGCAAGTGTGTGTACAAGGCTTATATATACCACTCAGGCCAGTTTGTTGTGGGTAAAGTGTTTGATTTCTGTTTTGTTTGATGGGGAGATCTCTAACCCTGGTTCTGGAAGAGTCGCAGTCTTAATACTGCACTGATCCACAAACCAGCTGCTTATACTGTAGTGCATGAACATTAAAACCAGAAACTAATTTTATATCTAGTTGAAATATTAACAGTCCCTTTTTCTCTATCCAACTTATTACCCTGCATGCACATTTTAGGGTGGTGGCTAATACTGCTGTCTGGACCAATGGAACTCACTTTTGCTTTCCTAGATCTTGAACATATTCTGCTAGATCTTTGTACATGCTTGAAAATGGTCTAAAATATTATTCTTGTGTTTTCTTTGTTACAGCAGCCATCCTGTTGAGTGTGACGCTGTCTATTAATTTGATGTCGCTTCCGTGAGAGACTGACCTTGGCTGCAAAAAAATTAAATAAAAAGTGCACAGACCCTTCCGCTGCGAAAGAGAATGTAGATATTGTATTCTGTCTGCTGGGCTGTTAATATTAATGCTTCAATCGGGGCTGGTAATCTGAGCTCAGGAGGGGAGGGGTGTGGAGATCCATCTTGGTGTGTCTTAGGCAAATTGTGCAGGTAGATTCTGTGTTTCCCTATTGAGTATATATTAAAATGTATAATTTTCTGCTTGTAAGAGTCACATTATCAGTCCACTGCAATGTAATATTTAGCCTTATGCATCTATCGTACACCTACAGACAGAATTATCTTGCCACTGAGAACCCAGCATTGTACAAGCAAAATGTCAGCTTATGTCTAAAAATCTTCCTGTTTATACCTTATGTTTTTTTTTTTTTTTAAGCTTAATTTCAGTCGTGCAGCCACAAGAAGCTGATTAAGTTGCCTATTGAGCAATTGCTGTCAACCATCCGATTGCATCACTTTAACAATCTTAATTAGTCATTCTGTTACTACAAGAGTACATGCGTCCGCATGCCGAATTACAGAAAAATGCATACGGCTAATGTATGTAAATAAACGATTTTTTATCAGGAATACACACACATCAGAAAATAAATTTAAAAAATGCATGTAAGCCTTAAAGCAAAACCATATAATTTGAAGAGAATATATTGGTATTTAAAAAATGTATACACCATCATTTTGTTCAGTGAAAACTTTCCACATAAATAAACATGTCCGCATTATTTTCAGAGGCAAGCTTTAATTCCAACTATTCCTTCTCCATCAGTCCTATCATTCACCTTCGTGATTCGTTCAAAAAGAGAAATCAAGGTAATACTGTCCGTACAGTTCCACCGACAAGCTCCTATAGGATAAACTACTTATAGGAGAAAATAAATCTCTGGGGGTCCATGGTTTAAGGCTTAGGCCTCGTGGTTGCCTCAACTCCAGGCGATGGAATGAAAATCATCAGTGTGAAGATCAAGAAGTGCTCATGTAGTGCTGCTGTCTGTGGTTTCCCGCTGGCGTGGCTCGACTCCCTTCTGGGGCGGGGGCTCGTCTGTGACAGGAAGACAAGAGATAACAGTAGAGTGTGCATAACCTGTCTGTGCAACACTGGTAGCACTAGGGGTTATGAGGACTACAAAACCAGATTCAAAAAAGTGGATCTTCAGTTGTGATTGGAAGCCTCTTGCGTAGGCTGGAGGATCATTCCACTATTTAGGGCTTATATTTAGGGAATATGTGAAAACGTTCACTTAATCAGCTAATAGCTTCAATCGGGGGACTGTTTATTACAAGAAAATCTATTATATAGTTCCTAGTTTATCAGGATGAGAGAAGTTCTTGGGAGCAGTACTATTTATTTTTACCAGTAAATTGTAGTATTATGTGAGTAACTGATAGTGTAATCTTATTTTCCATTGAACTAGCCAAATGTATAATTTTAAAATGTGTGTAAATTGCCTTAAAAATGCTTTTCTTGTTTAATAGCTATATACCAATTAATGTGATACCCAGTATAAAAAAAAACCTGCTTTATTGCATCACCTCTGCAGGGGCCACAGTCTCAGTCCTCCTGTAAAGGCGTCAATTTATTGAATGTCCACAAATAATCATCATGGTTTTGTTTTTCTCATTAGTCAGAGCTTAATGTGTTAATTTGTGCTGTATTACTTGCTTTAGTTGAACTGGATTGACTGTGTAGACACCTGCAGGTTAGCGAATGAGTAAGTGTATAAAAATAGGTTATGATTAACGTAGGGCCCTACATATTGTTGCAGTACATTCTAAACAAATCTTTACATCAGTGCTGTGGTGTAAGTGTAAGAAATAATAATAAAAGTAATAATAATAATGTGTGTGTGTATATGTATATGTATGTGTATATATATATATATATATATATATATATATATATATATATATATGTGTGCGCGCACTGGTTCAGTAACTAGGTGTACAAATTCGAGGCATATTGTGAATACTATATACATCGTTTAGAAGTCATTTTGTTTTAAAATGTATTTTTGTACCATTCTATTAATTATGATTTTACCATGTATTAATGCTGTACATGCTGTCTAAAAATCATTGAAACCACTGTAGGTTGACAAGTTTAATTTTGTTCATATTGTTAGTGTGAAAACCCAACATCGTCCCACATCGTCGTTTTGAGCCCCTGATTAACTTCTGTGATCACTTTAAAGATTGTCTTGTATGTTTTAACACCACTATTATAACTTAACTTAAGTCATGTCTGGAGGGGTGTGATTTGACTGCATTGCCATCGTCTTTCCTGCCAGTAATCCGCACATTCAAGCATTTAAGAAACGCCACTTTAAAGTCTTTGTTGCAGATTCTGTCCCAAATGAATCCCATTTTATTTCAGAAAAATTGCACTATTTTTTCCTTATTTTCTTTTTTGATTGTAATTTAAAACTTTAAAAATTGTCTTGTTTGTATTGTGCATTGTATCATGCAAATTCCACTTGTCAAAATAGCAAACCACAAATAATGAGCAAACACTAAAGAGCATATTTTTATTGAGGCTGAAAGATTTAAAAGATTTGTACTTTGTTTCCCCCCCCTCTCTCCTGTGGACATAAAAAAAATGAATTAATTTCACTAAAACTTGTTATTTCTCATACCACTGTTGCCTTACACAAAGAGGGGCCTAGAAAATAGGTTTTGCCTGTGGCTCATGCTTAGACAGCTGGATAACCTCCTTTTCTCCAAGATAGAAAACCTGCTAGTCCATGTCTAGTGTTTTTGATCAGCAACTTACTATGAGAAGGATTATGGAATACTTTTGAAATGTATACATATTAGATTTGGATAGTCAGTACAGTAATTTAGAGACATTTGAAATCTCACGGTGTGAATAGTACTATAGTATAATACTAGAATATCTTGTATATGTTTGACTATTTGACTTGTTTTCCAATTGAGATGTATGATTCAACACATTCAGGTCTTAATTGCATTTGTGCATGGGAGACGCTACATCGGTGTGTGACTGGTTCAGCTCCTCTCTCCCGTCTCTCAGCTCACATAATTACTTTGTGAGCAATACCTGTTAAAACCTTGAAGAGTAAAACCAACTGTATATGTATGGTTTCATTTATCATCTTAGAGCCTTAAATTAAGTACCTGTAATTACCTTCTATTGTTCAAATGGGGAAAAGACTTATTGCATGTAAAGATGTGAATATCATGTGTTAAAAGCTTCAAAACATCCATCATTAACTTTTTTTTTGTTTTGCTCCTAACCTGAAGGGTGGGTAAATACATTTATGTAGTGCTAGAATTTTTAAGTTTTGGATACTATATGAATGCTGTAATAAAATAACTTGACAGTCCTGTAATTCTTACAGAAAAAAAAATCTGGCCATATCCTTAAAATCCACTTCTACAATTGTCAGTTTTTCCAATATTTATCACAGCTATATCTTAATGCATCAGCAG
Source organism: Amia ocellicauda (assembly GCF_036373705.1). Lineage (NCBI taxonomy): Eukaryota > Metazoa > Chordata > Actinopteri > Amiiformes > Amiidae > Amia > Amia ocellicauda. Next base: position 9,781,329 of record NC_089854.1, read on the forward strand.
TAAAATAAAATAAAACTAAATTGTTAATGTAATTTATTGGAAATGTTAATATTTTAATGTATTTCTATTGTGAGAGCTGTGAAAGAGACCTAAAAGTATTACTTTGTTCGAGTGATTGTCGACTGTCTTGAAAGCTAAAGATTCATGACCCAAGTACAAGTTTGATGTCCCTGTCTTTTATAGAACCTTTCAACTGGTATTGGAGTGGATTGTTCATTCCCAGTTATACCACAGATGTGTCTGTAAGCCTCCTGTCCTATATTTAAAAGGCCTGAATTGTTTGTTTCTGGGGATAATGTATGTTTAGTTTTTCACTGATTGTAAAAAATAAAACTCAGTTAAAACTTATTTTTATGCTTAAATAAAAGAAAATGGTTTTTTTTTGTTTTGTTTTTTTTAAACCTGTGTAATTGACCCAAACAACCAAAACTATAACCTCTATATTGGTGTTCAACCTTTTATAACTTCATGCTCCCCTGAGCCAGACTTTGACAATCTCATACACCCCAGACCACCTTGTTTGGTATTGTTCTACTTTAAATGTACATCTCTTCTGTTACAGGTGAGATAAGTTGATTTTCTTTGTTCAAATAAGAGCAGCCTTCTCATAGTTTATCTAGATGCAGGTGCATTGGTTTTAAGCCACCACAGTAGTCTAAATCCCACTAGAAGAGAAATCTGAGAATACAAATAACCCATACAGATAATAGCACTGATTACCCAAAGGAAAAATAAATAATTAGGCATTATTTCAATGCTCAAGATGTGCATTTTATAGATCTGATCAATACAAAAAATGAAGTGGTTTTAACATTCACTCAGCTTCTTTTCCCATGGAACAGCAATATGCCACAAATTAAAATAAGAGCGATTCCAGGACCAGTGGTAAACGCAAGGATTAGCCAAGTAGTGGACGTCATGGGTTGGTCCTTCCTTTCTGAATAAATAAGAACAATATTAAATTGTGTTAATGGAGGATGTAGGGAGTAATGCTTGGCAAAGGAGGTAGGCTTATTAATGTTTTGTGACACTGGAATGAAATACAGGAGAGACCCCTGCAGAAATTAACAGAAATCACAAAACTGTTGTTAATGCATGTTTTGTGTACAGTGGCTCTCAAAAGTATTCACCCACTTGGACTTTTCCACATTTACGTGAAATCAGAATGGATTTAAAATCGGGAGTTTTTGCCACTGAACAACACAGAAAATATCCATAATGTTAAAGTGAAAAATATGATCTTCAAATTGTTCTAAATTTAACTTCAAATACAAATCAGAAAATAATTTAATGAATAAGTAATCACCCCCTCCAGTCAATATTTGGTAGAGGCACCTTTGGCAGCAATTACAGCCATGAGTCTATGTATAGAAGTCTCTACCAGCTGGACACAGCAATTTTTGCCCATTCTTTGCAAAATTGATCAAGTTCCATCAAATTGGATGGGGACCTTTGGTGAACAGCAAATTTCAACTCATTCCACATATTCTCAATTGGATCAACAGTCTTTGACTGAGCCAATCCAGGACATTGCCTTTTTTTTTTTTTTTTTCAAGCCACTCCAGTGTGGCTTGTGGCTTGGATCATTGTCCTGCTGGAAGATGAATCTTCTCCCAAGTCCCAGGGCTCTTGCAGACTTCAGTAGGTTTTCTTCTAGGATTTTTCTGTACTTTACTGCATCCATTTTGCCCTCTATCTTGACAAGGTTTCCAGGCCCTGTCGCAGAGAAGCATCCCAATAGCATGATGCTGCCACCACCATGCTTCATGGTAAGGATGGTGTTCTCAGGATGATGTGCGGTGTTAGGCTTGCGCCAAACATAGCACTTTGCATTGAGGCCAAAAAGCTCTATTTTGGTCTCATGAGACCATAGAATCTTCCTACTCTTTGTCTCGGAGTCTCCCACATGCCTTCTGGAAAACTCTAGCCAAGATTTGATGCAAGTTTTTTGTGCCATATTCTCTCCATTTCTTAATAATGGACTTGACTGTGCTCAGGGGGATATTCAGTGCCTTGGAAATATTCACGTATCCTACCCGATTGGTGGAAGAACATTATTCCAGATTTGCACTGAATGTTCTTTTGTCTTCATGATGTAGTTTTTGTTAGGAATTGTAGTAACCAACTGTGGGACCTCCCAGAGACAGGTTAAAATCATGTGACACACCTTAATTGCACAGAGCTGGACTCCATTCAGCTAATGATGACTTCTAAAGACATTTGGTTTCACCACAACTCAATCAGGTGTCCTAGCAAAGGGGGTGATTACAAGTATTTTCTATTTTGTATTTGTAAATTATTTAGAACAACTTGCAGATTATATTTTTCACTTTGACATTATGGGCATTTTCTGTGTTGATCAGTGGCAAAAACTGATTAAATCCATTCTGATTTCATGTAACACAATGAAATGTGGAAAAGTCCAAGGGGGGTTGAATACTTTTGAGAGCCTCTGTACATGCACACCTGCCATGCCAAAAGAGTGGTCTCTTCTGTGGGGCTGTAGATACATGGTTTCCTCAGCAAGTCATTACAAGCAGAAGAGACCTTTATAACCCATGTAGAGCCCATACTTACAATTACAGGAGCTTGTGCTTTGCTTATTATTTCATTACATTCTGAATAAAAACATTTGTCCGACATTAAGACAGTTGAAGTAATTGTATAACAATCCTTACTGTGACCTGGGCGTTTCCTCATTCCACTACAAAGTGATTTGGTGGCCTGGTGTCCGTCTTTTATAAAAATGGGACCCAACAGGAGGCTTTGAGATTCTGAAGGAAGAGAGAAAATATTAGTATGATTTAAATCAGGTGTTCTGAACTCTTAACATAATAGCCCTGTATGATATCCAGGTCCTAGTTCTGTAAAACACCTTCAATCAGAACTTACAGCCCTGGTACTTGACACATTTTCTGAATACTTTTTTTTTATGCCAGTTGTCAATAAAGTCTTCAGTAATAGACAACTGGGATATAGTTTTGCTTAAGTGGCTTAAGCAACAGCCTTTCCAACATAACCCAATCCATTTCCTTGTTTGTTTTATCTTACGGCACAGTTTTTTTGCTTAATCACATTTTGGAGCTCTCTCTCAGGAATGAGAAATGGAAAGAGAACTGCTTTCCAGAGATTTGAGTGAGTGCAGCAGGTACGATAACTAATCATGTATAAAAATACAACATTAAGTATTCAATTTACAAGATTGAAAAATTGAAATCATTTAAACAAAAAAGTAAGTATTTAATGTCTCCTGAATACATTTTCTATAGTTTACAATAAGAAAAGCATACAGGTACTGAAAGTTTTTATTAAAGGGCGCTTATGCATGCTTGCTTGGTTGTGCTACCTACTGAAGTCACAGACGAGGCCCGGAAAGCTTGGGTGGAGCAGCTCTACAGAACAGTCATGACTTCTGCTTTTCCATTTCCTTACAAGGCATTTTGAGACTATAAATGACACTTAGTATTTAACACTCAATGTTGGAAAATTAGGGTGGTCAGGATCCCTTTACACCCAATGAACACTTTGTTTTAATGGCAGAGTGCTGACCTCTGATTGGAGCACGGCCTGTGGCACGACGTCTCTTCCTGTCCTGACATTTGGAGTCACAGCAGTCGCACACTTCATCACTCCCATCCACCGAGAGCCAGCTGATAAGAGAAACCAGTGAGATTTTATTTCTACAAGCTTTGACCAGTGCAAAAGTTACCCTCAATTACAAAAGGATTATATAGGGATAGAAGAAAAAGTGGTTAAGCAATAGTTGGAGAGTTTTTAGCTTTAGCTTTTGTTTTGGCTTCCATGATGAAGACAACCTCTTCTTTAGTTCTGTCCAAATCTCCCTTTGGATTTCAGGAGATCCTGGGGCCCCCAAATCAAAAGGCAGAGTAATCAGTTTTCCTTTACTGCACAGTTGTTCCTTTGTCCATTGTGGCACAGGATGGTATGAGTAAAATACAACAAATCGGCAGCACATCCTTCTTACCTGGAGGTATACTGATCATAACTGCATGCTTTGTTAGTAGCACTTGGAGTGCTATCTACTGGGGCTGCCTTCAAAATACAGTTTATAAAGATCTATGGAAGAGAAACAAACATTGATTAAACTCTACTGATCATCAGTAAATGTACTGAACCATTTAGAACAATAATATTCAGGATCCAACTCACGTTTGACTACCTAGTGTGCAATAGGAAGGGTATTTACCGTACTGGTGTCTATGTTCTGGAACTGGAAGGCATCCAGTAAAATACGAAGGGTTCTGTCATTGGTGCGTGGGATTCCAAAATCCGAAAGGGAACCCTTCATTTTACCATCTACAAAGCACCTGCAAGTTAGACTTTCATTATTAACAAGTGTACAAAAAAACAAAACAAGACAGATCACCATTTTGAAGGTTAAGAAACCGAAAGAAAAAGATTTTTCAACACCATACAAAATGAAAATGGAACCCCTTGAACAATGCTTTGACATGTTTAACTAGATGACAACCAGGCCTTCAAAAATGAACATTTCAGGCAAGATACGATACGAAAGCTAGTCTAGACTGATAGATTGATGTAGCTTGTCTCACCCATAACTGTCAATGAAAGGGTACCGAATGGAACCGTCCCGGTCTGCTGTAGGTGTGGCGACGCACTCATCCACAAAGAGCCGCAGTCCCATTGGAGTCAGATTGTGCACGGATGCCTCCAAGCGAAGCTCCTCGCTCAGGAGATACTGGTTTGAAGTCCGCTCCTCTCTCCAGTCCTCTTCACACACAAAATAGAACAGTTTGCAAAAACCAAATGAGAGGCGGAGCGATATGCTTTGAAAAATGTCACAGAGGTTACAGTTCATAACCACTAAAAGTTGTGATTTTATTTTTTCATACTGGTACATTCTATCACAACTGAGTGGGTAGTAGAGGATGTGAAGAGTGCACGACACTTGAGGATTGTTATTTTTTGGGAAGTTATCTTATGCTAATTTATTAAATGGATATTATGCGTTTTAAATGGACACAGCACTGTTCTTTTCAGGTAGCTTGAAATGTAAAAGTTGAGTGTGCCAAATAAACGTTTACTATCAATCCACAATATATTATTTTGGGATAAATGTAAACAAAATACAAGTATCAAAAATGATACCAACATTATGGTGCACAATAAATGCTTAGCCTGAGCCATGTCGTAATTAATTTAGCAATCCATTGTGTAACAGATTTTTGTATCCTGCACCCAGGGTAAAAATATCAGCTCTGTTGTGAAAGTGTGTCAGGTCACGCACACTGCACAAAGCCACGCTCTTGTACACTGCTCTATTTGTGGCTACTCCATATTGTGCTTGGGTTTGTAGCACAGATTATCTCCTGCAAGTCTGCTCATTGTAATATGAAAGGACTGCACATAGATTCAGTCCACACTGCTTTAATCTCTACTAAGCCCCACTAAACAAGATCATGTTTTACTATTGATTTCCAATTTGTACTTATCTCAGGCTTAAACATACAGATTGGCTCATGTATATTTGCATAATTCAGCCACTCAAATCTAACATACCTACAATTGTCTCATCTATAATTCTCAAGAGTCATTCCTCAATCTGCCACTTTGGGATCCTTTGGGATGCAAAGGGTTATATAAATGCACTGGATACATTTTCCATCCCTTTATTTAAAGTATTCAGGACAGTGGTTCTCAACCTTGATCCTGCAGTAACCCAGTGGTGCTCCAGCTTTCCTTCCAGTTAAGCTCTAAATTATGATGCGATTGAACACATAAATTAACTTAAATGGCCCGATGGTAACTTTAATTAATGTCAGCTGTTAAATAGTTGAAAGCATTCAGTTAGTTCACGGTTCATTTAAGAACAGAGAGATGGGACATAAAAACACAACACAAGGCTTTTGAGCAGTACAACCGACTGACCGGCCATGAGGCGCAGAGTGAAGGTCAGGTCTCCCTGTGAGCTCTGTCTGGAGGCATAGGGAGACCAGGCTGGCTTCAGCTCTGTGCTGGACACATTCAGCCTCCTGTGGGCAAAAGAAATAAGAGATGGTGCTCTCTATGTTAATATAATCACAACCCATTTTAGGAATCAAAATTGAATTTGATTAGTTCAAAAACAAAACAATGCATCCATAACAAAACAGGATTTAGAATTGCATACCTGGCCACCTCAAATCTCTAAATAAATGTATTGGAGAAAAAGAAGAAAAAAAATTAAGTCTCTGCCCTGTCACACTAGAAGAGAAATATACCTTTCAAACCAAGAACAGTTATTTTATTTCAAATTACAGATATTCATGCTTTGGTACAGCAGGGTTCCGATATTTAGGGGATGTTGCTGGATACAGTTCAATTCAATTCCACGACTTCGTATTCATTCAGGCAGGGTGGGTTCTGCAGGTATGCACTGCTGCTCAAGCTGTGATGTTGAAAATCATTGACACCATACAGTGCATCCTTTTCCAAACATATTCCCAGCCCCAGTGCTTCAGTTTACAAGAAGGAACTCAGCAGGCCTGAAAAAGCAGTGTGTGCAAGAAATACTCAACAGAGAATTGAATACAAAACAGCTTATTTACAGACGCCGTTTTAAAGAATGTCAAGATGCATTTGAAAATGTGGGTTAATGTGATTTCATGCCTGATTTAAAATGACCAAACATCCATTTACGAGGCTGATTTATTATTATCATTCTGAGAAATCCCTACATGGGCCGAAGAGAATACTTGGCCATGCATTTTGAGAAGCAAATCTATCATGCATGATTTATCTGTTGATTTATACAATAATTTGACAAATATTTTCAGAACCATATTCTATCAAATGAAAGGTGTCGATTGTCCAAACCGTCCCACTGATGAATGCACACCTGGGGTAAACACACCGCACAGGAATGCTGAACGGGTTAGTTCGCACAATGACATCGGTGCTGGTGGAGCGGTAGAACAGAGTATTGGAGTAGATCAGCTCATCACTTGTCATCTGTCAGGGAAGGAATGCTAACATAAGGATGAAAAACAAAAACAAGCTAGCCAAAGAGCAATTAGATTACAGTCCACAGCAGTTATTAAGACCAACCACCTCAGCAAATAACATGGAAAGAGTGCCACCTAGTGTTTTTAAAGCATCAATTCAATATTTTAATGTGAATAACAGTTTCATGAGGTAGGCGTGCTAGGAAGAGGATGGACAATTAAAGCAGGTACAAGTCAAAAGGTGAAAACATCAGCATGTTTTGAATTAAGGGATTAAGACTGGGGGGTGGCTGGGGTGGTTATGGTTGTGGTGGTGGGGGATATAGAAATATAGGCCACAGCACACTCCTGGCAGTCCTGTCTTGGCCCTACCCGAGTTACGCTGTTACAAGCCTCCAGTGGGTAGCTGAACACGATCCACTCTTCCTCATCTGCAGTGAAGCCGCAGCCCCCCGAGCCCAGCCTCACGTCCCCCGGCTCAACCTGGTGGCCGGACTGGAAGGGGTCATGTTTCAGCCTAATCTCCACAGCAGACTCAAGGCAGTCAAGTTGCACCACTCTCCCAGAGGCGGGGCCACGATCTGGGAAGACAGTGAACCGGTTAGAGCAGGGGCCTGGAACACTGTCCTGGAGACCCCCGATCCTGGGGGCCATGGGGTCTACTCAACCCTACTGAACCCTACTCTGGACACCCACAATCATGTAAGCTTTAAGTCATCACTGAGTAGCGACCTGGGAATCTTCTTAAGAGCAAGAGTCAGGGTTCATCTTGGAGAGTTTTTCATGTTAAAGTCTGTTCACTCACTTTCAAAAGTGTAAGCTAGCATGCAAAAATAAATACTAGGCGAATCTATTCGTCAGTGGTAACTAAACGCATAAAAATAAGTTATGCACACCAGGGTCCAGCATCCAAGTCAACTAAAACCTGCTGGCGCAAGATGTCCGTGAAATGCACTGTATTGTGTAAATACGATGTGCAAGTTGACTTTGCATGCTCTTGGGTCTGTACGGAAAACGACAAAGCAAGATGGAAATGCGTCTGCGGACGGTACCCACGGTTGAGCGAGTCCACGCAGGCCGGGGCAGGCAGGTCGCAGGTGACGGTTCCGCGGGCTGCGCAGCTGCAGCACAGGCCGCCGTCGCTCCACCGGGCTCCCTCCTTCTTGAACTGGCCCAGATACACACACACCGCGCCCATGCCTGCACCTCGGCGACACGTACACTCGGGTAAGATCCACAGGGCCGGAACAGGGTCAGTTTTCAACAGGTATCGTTTGAATTAGAAATGCAGCCTGGACATCTGGGTTGCGTTTGTGTAGCGCAGATGTTCGCAGCCCTGCGCAGATCAGAGATGCTGCACCAATGGGATCGGCGGAAGGCTGCAGAACCTTGGACAAATGCGCTTCAAATACGTGGCTTTTTATTTGTATCATTTTAACCCTAATTTGCAGTGAAACAAAACCAAAACACTGAAAACCATCGTATGGGTGATGGAAAACAAAAACTCGAGTCATAATACTCTAATAAACACGCCATGTTACGCTGTGATACAATGTGGAAACTCACCTGCGTCCACAGCGCAGGACAGCAGCGCAGACAGCAGCGCAGACAGCAGCGCAATGCCGGGCGCTTGAGGCATGACACACAAAAAGTAACAAAGCGCCTCCCGTACCGCGAGTAAGTAAATACATACTTTGAAACCAATTGAATTACATTGTCACCCTGATTGTGTAATTGATTGAAGTTGGCAGGCTTGCTTTATCAACCAGCATGGGCCCTGTATTTCCTTTTGAAGATAACAGGCTTTTCATTTTATTTAAAATAGCTAAGAGCCCCCTCAACAAACTTGACTTCATTTGTTCTACTTTCTGCTGTTTCTTTTCATTATTATTGTGTTGCTTCATTGGCTGTTCTTTGCTGATGGATGAATAGATGATCGCGTGATATTCGTCAGCGTTTGATGGATGTAATTGTGTATTTATTTGGCAAAAAGAAAACCCACCAAATGATAATGATGATAATAATAATAATAATGTATACTCTTTATGTGAATATAATAACCCTGTATATGATTGTGTGACGGAGTGGTTACTCTTAACAGATTGTAATAGAAACTGGTTAAACGGTTAGGAAAGCTTATTAAACACGCAAATGACACTACTTGTCACTGGCTTTTCAAGCAGGTTATCTAGGGAAGATTTCTACAAAGTATGATTATTATTATCATCATATATTTTTGGGCAATTTATATCAACAGAAGCACGATTAAACCGTGAGTTAAAACCAGTTACCGTGACAAAAACACACACAAGCTAGCAAACCACCAACAAACATAATCACTACAAATAACCCAGACCTTCATAAACGCGTAACAAAATACACAACTGTTCATACTATGTACACACTGTACATTACACATACACACGGACAACACCGTCTTTAAAAAGCCGTGTTCGTGTGCTGTGACGCAGGAGGCCTGCGCAATGGATCTATTTCCAATATTATTTAAATTTGTGTCAATGACAAATAAAGTTTTCAAAATGAAAAAAAGCACAGCAAAATGGATGTAATGCATTCTCATGTTCACAATAATGTATTATGTGTATTCTTGTTTGTTTTATAGCTTTTAAGATGGCATTTATTATTATTAGATTTCAGAAATGTCAGGTGGCGAAACGTATATTCATTATAAAAATATACTTTTAATGTATTTCTCACCACTGAAAACAAAGTACATATGAATCATTGTCGTGTCTAAAACACATAAGACAAAATACATCCCCCCTTTATTCCCTATTTATTTATTTATTTATTTATTTTATGGGGTTTTGATTACGTGTCTTAGAGACGGATACTTATGTATGTATTTTATGGTGTTCAAGTTATGTTTATGACTTAACTTTGCAGTTGCAATGAAAATTGATGTTTAAATTGAAAATGTGCTGTTTGCACCACCTGACAATGTCCCACCTGATATGCTCAATAACTTTTGATTATCACAAAATAACAAGAAATAATGCCATGCATTTTATTCTGGTTTCTTTTGGCTTTTATCTCACCCCCATTTTTAGCTTGTTTTAAACTTCTTAGACTAAGATTTATGAGAACAAAATATATATATATATATATTCAGTTTTTAATATGGACATTATAAGGAAAACAAGTATGTGACACCTATCAAATTAAAATAGACCAACTGTACTGTAATTTTCTGCATAGTTCATCATGATTAGACAAACTATATTACACTACTACCAAGTTTTTTTTCCACAAAAACAGAAATGCGTTTTTTGAAATTTACATTTTTTTACCTTTACTTCCATTATAGTCCAAGGGAAATGAAACTTGAGATTAAACTTTTATGTTAAAATACAACTCAATTTGAAATTTGAAGAAATTGTTTGGTGAAAATAGCATAAGAAATGAAGGAATAATGTGCATGCATGCGGAAAAGTTCAGAGAAAATTTGTAGCACAAAATGCAAAAATATTAATCAAAATCTGTTTGAAAGAAACACAAAAGGCATAAATACACATAAAATAGTGCAAAGGTCTTTGAAGAAAATTTAAAATAGGGTTGCTACATGAAATGTATGAATTTATAAGCCTGACCATAACTTCAGTGTATTAGATACATTAACCTTGAAACATTCTTTCAGGTATGATTCAGGCACTGCGAACTGAAGGTTCACAATGAGATGCTGGGTAAATTGTTTTAGTTAAGGTGTTTCTTTTTTAATTCATTTTTGTTTCAATAGATGCACTTAAATAATATCATACAGAAAAAATATTATGATCATTCAAATGTATTTAATATATTCAAAAACTGATGAGGTGAAGACGGTGGGGGGGTGTACTGGTGATGAGCACTGTGGGAAAATTACAATGAGGAAAATAATCCCCCATTTTTTTACTTTAGCCCCGTTTCACACCCTTTTCCCCCCACGTTTCCCTCCATGCAATATTTCACCCATTTTCCCCCCATGGCTTCAGTTTTCCCCCCAAATCTTCCCCCCAATCTGGCAACCCTGTTTGTGATGCCATATCCTGTTCATGGTTTTCTTAAAGAGATATCACATACAAACATTTTTTTTTTCTCGGTTGCACTATTTGACATTTGGCATTTTTCAGACAAAAGTTTTTTTTAATATAATAAAGTTAACATAGCACTGTTTCACAACTTTTAATAATTTATAAGCAATTTAACATAACATTATGCCAAATTCTGTTTTATTAAGAATTGTATTGAGTAAAATAACCTTTTTTCAATTTTGTAAACCAATGCACCACATGACATTTTGGGGCTTTGGAACACCAAAACTAAAAAAAATATATTATATTTCAATACAATGAAATTGGTTCCATATAAAGTAGATAGCATAGAATAATTATATATGTTACATGTATTTCTTTCAAGAATGTTTAGGGAAATAATGGCTTCGGACACAAAAAAATACACATTATGTCATTGACTCATTTGCTATAATTCTCACATTTATATCTCTTCCATCCTCATAGTTGACTGTTGTGTTCTGGAGGGCCAAAAATATTTGATTGAAAATGCCAAAAAATGTATTTTTATTCCAACAGCACATTTTATATCTTTGTTAAAAACCTTCCTGGCAATTGCCTGGCAAAAAACAATATGTGGATAAGTTCTCAAGTAATGCATGATTTCAGCAGACAAAGGTTTGTACAAAATGCAGCTATCAGCATTTGTTTGTGTCTGAAAGGGGAAATTAAGTGAAAATGTACTGAAATGTGTGTAGAATTCTTGGGAGTTCAAGTTCAGTGCTCCAGAGAAACACTGGCACTTTTGTAATGCTTGTGTAAAGTGTAAGTCACCCTGGATAAGGGCATATGCCAATCAAAAATACATAAATAAAAATGAGGATCCAAGGGCTCTTCTTTCTGTTTCTACATTACTGTGTATTAAAACAAATGGAATTCTACAAAATCAAAGATATCCACTATAATTACACTATGGGAGGAATAGAACTAGATGAAGTAACGCATGAGAAAGACCTAGGAGTCTATGTGGACTCCTCACTTTCTCCATCCAAACAATGTGAGGAAGCAATAAAAAAGGCAAACAGGATGCTAGGGTATATTGTCAAAAGTGTAGAATCGAGAACAAGGGCAGTGATGTTCAGACTGTACAATGCACTAGTTAGAGCTCATCTGGATACTGTGGACAGTTCTGGGCTCCACACTTCAAGAACGATATCGCTGCTCTAGAGGCAGTTCAGAGGAGAGTAACCAGACTTATTCCAGGTCTGAAGGGAATGTCCTACTGAGAGACCGAGGAACTGAACCTTTTCACCCTGGAACAGAGGAGACAACCTGGGGACTTGATCCAAGTCTTCAAAATCAAGAAAGGCATCGACCACATCAAACCAGAGGAGCTTTTCCAGATCAGCAGGGACACACGCACCCGGGGACACAAATGGAAATTGGGCTTCAAGGTATTCAAGACAGAAAACAGGAGACACTTCTTCACACAGAGAGGTGTCACAATCTGGGACAAACTCCCCAGTGATGTGGCTGAAGCCGACAATTTGGGAACATTAAATAACAGACTGGATAGGATCCTTGGATCACTTAGTTATTAATGGACACCAAACAAGCATGATGAGTTGAATGGCCTCCTCTCATTGGCAAACTTTCTTCTTCTTATGTTCTTATAGTCATACATACATTTCCTGTCTGGTGTTGTTGACATAATCAGTTACTAATACAATCTGCGTAAACTCTTCCTCCAAGCAAGGTCTCTCCAACTCACTCAATGACTTGTCTACACAATACTGTGAAAAGACAGACTATAACTTTATTCACATGCAAGATCTTTAATTTATTGACATGTTTATTTACAGGACTACTCTCCCATAGATAAACATTGTTACGCAGGCAGTCACGACTGCCATTGGACAGACGCCTTTCTCCTACTTGGACCTGAAGGATGAGAGGTGAGTGTGGAGTGCTCTTCGTCAAATGTCCAGTTGATTTTCCTCCTACATTGTAACCGATTTCAAATGGTGCTAGAAACTGAAGATGACTCTGAACACCAAAAGAAATCGGTCAGCCTTGGTAAGAGGGTTCGGGCAGCAGTGTGGTGTGTTGGTACATTAATAACTTGTGATGTATGCACCTCCTTGTCATTGCAAAACTCAGATTTTCAAACTCTTGATTGTCAGTAATGGGAGCACAGGAGTCTGTCTGGAGGGGATTGCAACCTATCTGCTGCATTTGATAAAGTTAACACAATAAGGCAAATAATGCATTCTTCCATTTAGTTGTATTTTCATACTCTTTAGGGTGACTCCCATCATTTTAATTGCCAGATTGTGTAAATACAGTACTTGCACAAAGTCTATACCCCCCTTTTTAGATTTTGTTGGTAGTGCCTCAAAGATTCATCCATTTAAATTAGGAATTTTTCCATTTATCTACACACCATACTCCACACTGTTAAGGGGAAAAAAGTTTTTATTGTGGAAGAAAAATATATTAAAAATACAAAACTGAAATATCATAACTGGATAAGTCTCCACCCCCCTGATCTGCACCTTTGGCAGCAATTACAGCTGTGAGTCTGTTGAGATAGGTATCTACCAACTTTGCAAACTGGCAATATTGGCAATATCTGACCATCCTTTACAAAACTGTTCAAACTGTTCCTTGGGGAGTGTTGATGGACAACAATCTTCAAGTTATGCCACTCATCTCGTTGGAGTTGGGGCTCTGACTGGGCTACTCAAGGACATTTACCTTCTTGTTCCTTAACTACTCCAGTGTGGTTTTGGCTGTGTGCTTCGGGTCATTGTTATGCTGAAAGGTGACCTTCTGTCCCAGTTTCACCTTTGCAGGTTTTCCTCTATACTTTACTCCATTCATTTTCCTTCTATCATGACGAGTTCCACAGTCCCTGCCAATGAGGAACATCCCCATAATGTAAAATTGCTGCCATCACCATGCTTCACAGTAGGGATGGTAATCTTTGGGTGGTGTGCTGTGTTGGGTTTCACCAAACATAACGCTTTGCATTTAGGCCAAAAAGTTCAATTTCTGTTTTGCCACATGACTACAGAAACTCCCAAGTGTTTTGGTGGGCTTTCTAGAGTAATTACTTCCTTTATGCCACCCTACCATACAGGCCAGATTTGTGGAGTGCTTGGGATATAGTTGCACCATGCATGCTTTGACCAGTCTTGTACAAAAAAGCCTGTGTAGCTCTTGCAAAGTTGCCTCTTGGTAGCCTCTCTGATCAATTTCCTTCTTGCTTGGACATCCAGTTTGGAGGTAGTCTGATCTAGGCAGGGTCTTGGTGGTGCCACACACCTTCCACTTAATAATCGTCTTGACCATGCTCCAAGGGATATTCAAGGCCTTTGATATTTTTTATACACATCCCCATATCTGTGCATTTCACCAACTTTATCTTGAAAGTTATTTTGAAAGCTCCTTGGTGCTCATTGTTGAGTCTTTGCATTGAATGCACTACCCAGCAGAAGGAACCTACAGGAACTGCTGAATTTACTCTGAAATCATGTGAATCATTACATTTTAACACAGGTGAAGACCACTTAATTTAGTGGTTATTTTGAAGGTGATTGCTTACACCTGAGCTAATTTAGGGGGATGAACACTTATCCAAACCAAGAAAGTTCAGTTTTTAGTTGCAATACGTTTTCTACATATTTCAATATATATTTTACTTGAAAGATGTGGGTAGGATGTGTAGATTAATACACATTAAGTATTTTAATGCATTTTAATTCCAGGCTATAATGCAACAAATGGTGAACATTTTGAAAGGTACTGTGTGTATATATAATATATACACACTATATACATTACCATTAATTGTCTTTGGGGGGATTGTATATAATCTCTGTTACATTTTTATATATGAAAGGAATAAAATAATAAATCTATCTGTATTTTTTCATTGCAAATTAACAAGGGAATCAAAACAAAACACTGCATAACCTCTGTGATTAAAAAGCCTGCCCACGTCTGTGGAGTCCATTGGAAAAAAGTGTTTGTTTCCTCCCTGCGGGCAGCTCTGTGTGGGTGAAAGCAGGGCTTGTCTCTTCAGGCAGACTGGTGACGTCTCTCTTGCTCCAAGAACACTGATTTCAAATGGTGCTAGATTAAAAATATGAAGCACTCTAAGCCACCACCTGAAACCAGCTTCCAGAAGAAGACTAAGAGTCCTTTTCCATTCAGTTTGCACACATTGTTTCACAAGCTTCTTAGGACTGATTCCACAGGCAGGCGCTGGCAACAGGTTAATAGGCTCTCTGTTTGCAGTCCCAAACTCCCTGGACACTGAAAACAAAACCCAAAGTTGCATTAGTTATTGTGCAGATTGTTCATCCCGTGCTCTCATAACCGGGTTACTTCAGTATTAGTTCATTCTTTAAATCCTTTTGAACAAACTAAGGAATAATGTATCACTTTTTTTATATATATATATATATTTTTTTTTTAAACAAAATACATACATTAGTACCAGATATGAAGTAATGCTGTGATAAGTTGACAATCAGTGTACTGGAAAGAAGTAGTAGGAGTGAAGAGCATTTGGTATGAAGGAGGCAGGGCATTCTCCGAAATATGTGGTCCAGATATATTGGGGAAAAAAAGAAACCTGGAGAAAAAGTGGTCGACTACTGATATTTACTTCTTAGCTTCATGCAAAACTGCGTTGCAAGCACAACCTCGTACCTAATGGAATCTGATACACAAACACTTAGGACACTTGACTCAGCAGGTCGATTATGTCCCTTTACATCTGGAGCAAACGCAGAGAAAGCTGGAGTGATGTGCTGACCTTGCAGCATGGACCATGCAGCATTGGAGCTTAGTTGATGAATGCCTATACTGCCTGTAAGGCAATTTGCACTACATATAATTAAGTGCCTTTCTCCCAGCTGTTTTGTTTCTATTATTTTTAAAGATACACATGCCTTTTGCAGTGAAATGGTATTTGGAGATCAGAAGTCATCACTGATGTCCAAATGAGATACGTTTTTGTAAATAAAAGGGATGACATCCTTTCCTCTTTTGTTGAAGCATTTGCAGCAGCCAGAAAGTTCAAATATTTTTTTTCAGAGATGTTACCATATGCCATCACTGAGACAGACCACTCTCTGGTCTATATAGATAACAATAAATTAATGAGAGTTTTATTTTATTACCTAATCTGATATAATTGAATATATATATTGGATTACTTCAGGAGTGTTCATTATACATTAAATATGAGCTACACATGTCTTTAGAGATGTTTTGTCAGAAAATGTTTCAAATGTGATTATTACCAATTCAAGTAAAATCTTTTGGATAATGTATATTTCTAATGAATATTATTGAAGAAAAATGCGGAAGGTTAAGCTTAGGTTTAGGTACAGTATAGGAGGAACAAATTACAGATTCAGATCAACACTAAGGCACACATTGCATCAGTATATGCATTTTATATATGATGCTGTAGCAGAAATCTAGGTTGAAGATTAGCACAGTTAAAATATGTTTTATAACATTTTATAGCAATCTGCTCATTTTATCCCCCAAACCAGTATCTAATGCACGTTTGGGAAACATGTTCCAAAAATCAACTTTATTATTTTTAACATGTATTTATTTTTAGTAAACTGTATCTGAATTTCTCCCTGAAAAGACACAGAAAGCATATAAAACAGTAACTTTAAAAATGAACATTATGTCAGCATGGAGAACGGCAATATGGCAGTGTTATTGCCATAGTATATAAAAAGCTGTCGGTTCCTTTAACTACACTTGTTTGTTGCACTGGTAAGTGATTTATTGTAAAATCAGGTCTTCCATTTACATGGCAAACACTTTTAACGAAACACATCTGAAAGATCTGCTCTAGCCTACAGTATTCCTCTTGAGATAATTCAGTTGTATATTATTTGTGTTGAGACATTACATACCTGTACATTCTTCCTTCTAAAGTCTCAGCTGCAGAGTTATAAAAAAATGTTTTTTTGACTCTTCTCTGAAAGCATGGATACTCAGGCTGTTTGTTTGCAGAGTGAGGCATGTTTTTAAGCACTTTAAATTTTGAAAAACGCCCTTTGACTAGACATTTGATACAGCCTGGCCCTTTTCACGTAGGGCAATTATCTCGGTGCCAAAGTCCCAGGGAGAATCTGTCAAAGACAACATAAGTGCAAACCAGGAAACTTTAATCTTGTAAATCTCCCTGAACAAGGATGTCTTTTTCCATCTGTTTGATAGCAGAATCTCACAGGACTCCCGCATACCTATGGCTGTACTTTAATGGAATAAAGAAAACATTCTAATAGAACTTCAAGGAACAAAAACGTATCATTTTTAAATAAAAAACAAGAGCCATGATGCTGATACCTGTAGCTTTCGATGGTTTACTTAAAAATTATTTAAAACCCATCTTTAGACAAAATAATGTGGATGTTATTTATGACTAAAATCTTTTTCAATCAGTCCTATTAATTACATAGAAAATACTGTCGTTCTAATGTTGTACCATTTATTTAACAGCAGTGAAGCACAGAGAAAGCAGAGTAAAACTATAGGAAAGTATGGTGACATAGTCCTAGTGTAAAATACAGAGGACATTTATGGTAAAGGTGTAAAACACATGCAAATCTCCTGTGATAAAGTTGCCTAAGGGTTATTTTTGTGTTTAAGTCTTGGGTTGTTGATCCCAGCATATATGAGAATGAACTAAACATGGATTTGATTAAATTACAGACTCTCAATTATAAATGTAATAATACTTACTGTTATGAATATGTGTCATAATCAGTTTGATTGGTCTGACTGAGCTAAGCGAAATTCCTGATTATTAAAAATGATTTCTGTTGTTGATTTCTGGAAAAGCAGGGCAGATGAACCCCATTAGAGGATGAGAAAAATAAGGCGACTTCTCTCTGTTAAATTACATCTGTGATTACAAGGGAGCTAAACACGGTGCTGTCTGATTCATTTTTTTCTTCGCATGACTCTTCTGTGTTTTCCAGTCGTAGTTGTTTGCTCAGAATACGATGTCTCCCCCCTCCCTTCAGTGTCCATTACATCATTGTTCAAATGTCACTGTCGCTGGCCTCACCCCAGTCCACCAAATATTATTCATCTCTGTCTGCGCCCATAATCAGGGTTTTGTACTCTGTTTGCGATTTGAAACTCCAGTGGGAGATTTATCAGACTAGCACTTGTGTAACTTGTGTATTTGATCAATAACATAACTAAAGCCATTCTGCCCTTATTGAAACTTTTCAACTGATGAATCTTTATTTCACTTTGCCTGATCTTCATTAGTCTGAAAAGCAGAGGACAGCAGGCAAAATTTGATAGGACTCTACCTATGCAGTGAATCTGGCTTATCAAATTCCTTTAAGTAAGCTCTTTTGAGTAAAATATATACATACATAGTTATATATACACACACATATATATATATATATATATATATATATATATATATATATATATATATATATCTTGAAGATTTGATATTTCTTCCTGATATATGAATTATTTTAGTTGTTTTTGTGTTAGTGAGATATAAGATAACTTTGAAGTATGTTCAGCACTTTCCGCCTATTAACAGGGGACTCGGAATCAGTCTTCTGCTGTATTAAGTGACTTTACGAACAATTAATCCAATACATTTCTCATTCTGTTTTCTGAGGTTGTCATTTTGTTTGCTGCCCTTTCCACTATAAACTCATTTAGACAGTGTTTCTCTCTCTGATTTGGCAGTGTAGTGCAGCATTCCATGCAAACTGTAAGTAAATGGTAAACAGAAAACAAAATATCATGCATACAAAAAATACAGTACTTAATCTGGAAATCAAAAACAGTCTAAACAAAATGTTACTTTTTCTTTTATGGGAATATATAAATAATAAGAATTGGGTTGGAGAACAATGAAATGCTTATGCTATTTTTTGTGCGAGTCCCTTTGAATTGTAGCACCACGAGAGAGGGAGCGAGGGAGGTGAAGAGCGGCTTGCTGACAGATACTGTGGGTTTAACGTGACCTCGAGTAGCCCGATAGACTCGCTGCAGTGAAACATAGTCTGTGTCCTGATGCAAATGTCACATGGCTGCAGTAGCCCTTTCTTTCATTGCCAGTGAAGAAACTGACAGATTATTTAATAATACAAATGATAAACTGAAAAGGAAAAGGAAACAAACCCCAAACATGCTGTGTTTTGTTTAATGTTTTTCATGCTGATTGAGATTGTTAATCAATCTAGGAAAGCTGCATAGTAATCCCTCAGTAAGATCTCAGTGCCGCACAACTTCACCTTATCTTTTAAATCCACTGCTGCCAACAACCCGGAAGTTTGCATATCCTTATATAGCTTCACTGTCCTACTTGCTCCAAAGTACTAAAATAAATCTTCAAAAGGACTGCAGATAATAACAGATTAACTGAGGACTGTGAGCTGAAAATGTAAATCATGAAATCACTTGAAAGACATAAAAAGCAACCAAATAATAAAGTTTGTTGTTGACTTTCTCGAAACGTTAGTTCGTGTGGCCTTTGAGGACAACTAAAACTAAACACAGTGTAACAAGGCATTTTCAAAACCCAAAGTGGGATCCGAGTTCTCTGTACTGGACATCTTAGGCTATTAAAGACAGAGAGAGAGAGAGTGCAGGCAGAAAAAGTATCGGATAGATAGCATGTATCCCTCCTCTGCTACAGTTTGAATCTCAGGATATGTTGTGAACTGAGCAGTATGTCCAATTGATTAAAAACACAAAAACAAAAAATGTTATCTACATAATTGGTTACATACTGAACACTGAAGCATTTTAAGCGCTGTTTCAATTGCACTAATTTCATTAATCTTTGTACAGGGACTCACAACTTTATGTTCCTTCTTTTCACAGCAGTCCTGGCACCGAGGAAACATGCAATGGCATGACGCGGCACAGCAGAAAGGTGTGTAGACAGGTAGTGGCCAAATCTGCTGCTGAACTCTGAAGATATATCCCTGCGTAAAATTGGCTGTGCCTCTCCTTACCCAGAATGCCCTTCTTCCTCCACTTGGCAGGTAAACATTCTCCTCTGCCCACACTCGCACTCCCTCCCTCTCCATCTTAATCTTTTTATTTTCTTCTCCTTTCTGCCCTTCTATAGCCCTAACAATAACAAACACTTCTTATTCTTTGACCGACTTAAATTCATGTATGAAAAGTGAAATAAAAGTAATGGAAAAGCAACATGCATTGCCAGCGGTTTATTTATTTATTTATTTATTTATTTTAATAATAATAGTTGTGCCCGTGTTCTATAATGAAAAGAAGATTGTAGAACAACCACATTCACAATTCACAATGAGAGAGAGAAAGCATACTTATCTCATACAGCTACATTTCAGGAGATTCCACAAAATTACAGGGAGCGTTTCTGTAAATAAAACACTGAGAGTGTAGCTTAAAGAGCTTGTGGCTTAAAGAGCTTGTTTATAAGGTTCTGGTTTTGTCTCTGGCTCTCGTCATTGTTGTTGTTGCATCACGTTGTTTGACCTGTTGTGTAATATTTATAAAAGTTTTAAAGGGACTGCATCCCTTTATGCATCCTCAAAAACAACCACTCCAACTTCAGCACTTGCAAATCTGCAGTACATCATAAAATTACACTATTTACAGCCTGCATGAACATTCTTCCAAAAATATTAACTTTTCTAAATGGTATTTCTTTTTCATTTGCAAATCTTGTATGTTAAAGAGAAGCCTTTAGAACTGAAATCGTATCTTGAAATAAACATACCAAAGGTATAGCTAGTTTTATAAAACTAGAGGTGAACTTGTAAAAGATACTGGCTTTATTTTTGATGGCATTGCAGAAGTCTGCACAAGCATGAAGAAACAATACAGACAATTTGCTTGTTAGAAAAAACACGCTGCTTGAACTTGCCTAAAGTAGCCACAGCAAAAAATACCATACAAGACACATGTGGATTCCCTTACTAAATTTTAATACAAAATCCACAGAAAATAACACAGACCCAGGACAGCTCTTCTCAGATCATAGAGCTGGCCCCTGCATCACGTCTGCATAATGAGAGACTGATTTTAATCTGTTGTAGGGACACAGCATCCCTCTTATAGTGGACAGATGTCCATCAGTTTACAAGCAGCCAGCTAAGAACCCTGTATCATAATTGTAATATGAGGGACAAGGCATGTATCAAACAATATTTCTTGTGTTGAATTTCCTCCAGTAAGTCTAGTTAAAAGGGAATGTGTTTTGCCAGTTTCCTTTTTTAAAAGAAGAAAGTGTCCATCTTGGTAGGGATGTGAGCATGTGGGTTTAGCTACATCTTCCCTGATGGGAATTTGCCAACTTCCCTTTAAAAATGGTACTTCTCTACAAGTTTACTACTACTGACTTGTTCCCAGAATCTCAAAAATAACAAAGGGAAACACATTAGCTGATTAGATGGTAATGCGGGTTATATGTTTGAAATAATGGAGACTTTCAATACTCCTTTTGTTCATTTACGAAAAAAAAAGTAAATATATAATTCTTGAACAAAATTGAAATCTTTGAAGAAATGCACCACTTTTGAATAGGTGGAAGGTGGTCAATTTTGGGGCATTATAGACTTGGTTATGTATTTGTATATTCAGTCTACTTAACTGTACATTGTATATTAAGGCTGCTATCAAATATATTTAAAATATATTCACCTAAAATGCCATGATTAGGAAAAAATGAAATGCAGGTCAGCTCAGATTAGATGGAGCAATTTGTATTTTCAGTTTTGTCTTCATTTCCCCTGACACAAAACACCACAAAATGGTCCTTCTAATACCTTCAATGTTTGCCTCTTTATTTCTGGTTATAGGGCAGGATAGTGTTGTGTATTATTACTTCAAAATAAAGCACTGCCTTTTTTTCCCCCTGCTTTAAGACGTCTGGTTCATATGCAATCTGTTGAGCTCT
This sequence comes from Amia ocellicauda, assembly GCF_036373705.1. Taxonomy (NCBI): domain Eukaryota; kingdom Metazoa; phylum Chordata; class Actinopteri; order Amiiformes; family Amiidae; genus Amia; species Amia ocellicauda. The sequence continues at coordinate 9,803,273 of NC_089854.1, forward strand.
AGATTTCAATCCCAAAGTCTCTCGCTCTCTGTCTCGCTGTATTCAATGTATAGTAGTGTGATATACTGAGAGGGGGGGTTAATGCTGTGCACGACTCCCTGCATGTGACTTGACACACAGAGATGAGCAATGTCATGTCAGCGACACTTCCAGGAATGGCCTTTTTATTTATTTATTTATTTATCTATCATCATTAAAAAAAAAAAAAACGTAATGTTAATATTAGCAGGATTTTTTTATTATTGTGCAAGGAGGTGGTGGGGGGGTGACTGGTTGTGCTCAGTGGTGGTATTGGGAAAGGAGTAAAAGTCAGTTTCTCAGCGGCTCATTCAAAGGTCCCCTCTTCATTAGCACATCCTGCATTTAAAACATTTGAAGAACTTTAACCCTTTCAGGCTTGCTGCAGCCTTAGAAGGCTGTTGCCATAGCAATGCAGCAGTTACAGAGTATTATTAGGTTTCATTACACCACATTAGAAGAAAAAAAGGGGGTGACTGTACTGTTCTTGACAGACATAAAAAATGGCGAACCTTTTCTTTTTGTCATTACCAATCATGGAGTATAATAGGAATGTGAAATTTTTCCGACCCTCTTCTGAAATGAAAGTAATTATCATCTCATACCACTGCTGTTTGTTCTATAGAATATTTGGTGGATATGTTATTGATAATTAGCATGGATTTGTTTGTTTGTTTGTTTCTTGTCCATTGTGGTTTTTAAGCTCTTATTTGAATTCTGCAGCATGCATGAGAATTAATATGTAAGTAAAGCCTGTTGATAGCCCAACAGAGGGTCGTGATTAACACATAATTGAACACTTTGGCCCCAGCGGAGTCCCAGACCCCTTAGAAATTTGAAGTCTCAGCTACATACTGATATGGGTTCAATTCAAAGCACATTTACTGATAAAGGTATATAACATAAGCACTTTCTTCAGACCAGAATAGCCCTAACACTCGCGGTTCCCTCGGCTTGTTACAGCAACACACTCCACGTCAAAATTAAGCCATCCAGAGAGATTTGAAACCCGAATCCGACAATCCAGCATGTAATATTTTGCTTCACGAGCTGATCTGTCGGATGCAGGCATCGTTTTTGTATTTGTTTATTTTGACTCCCAGCATAGTGCTACATATAATTACAATCCAGTGTAGTTGATATTAGCCATCAGTATCTCCTCCAAACAGACTTTGTGGAATATGAGTCTCTGATGCTCTTTTTGTAACTTTCTTTACATAACGAAGTCTGCCCAGTGACACATGACGCTTTCCAATCTGCAGCAGACTCGAGGTGTCGCGGATGAAGAGATGCTGAGAAGTGGCTGGTACTGAAAAGGGAGCATGTTAGTAATTTGTTCCTGTTGTGCCTATAGAGTTAAACCATATTTAAATTCTACTAAATACGGAATCACATTTCTATACCTTTCGCTTCTTAGGCTGTGTATTGTTGTGTTTGCATGTTAGATGTAAAAAGACTTAAGCCTGTTTGGGTATGCAGTTAGAAAACCGTGACAAAGCATCTGAACATTTTAGGCTATATGTCTGACGATATAAAATGTCTGTATAAAATGGTCTGCTTAAATGTACGGAATCTATTATTTAACTTAATTCATTTAGGTAGACCGAAAATATGCAATGATAATTTCAAAGCTAGTTAAGTAACTTCTTCTGATGTCAAAACATTATGTAGTTCGATTACTAGAATTAATTGGATTAAGTCAATTTCTATCATTTTCGTAAAGGCAAGGCTTGATTTGAGTTTGGAACTGAAACTCAAATTTAACTTAATCTTTCTTTACTTTTGTTAAATTAAATTACCACAATGAAAGTATTTGACAATTCCCCACTTGTTTGTGCTTTCTTCCTCATTGGGAAAAACAGGCGTTAACTTCGGATGACGCGAGATGTTTTATGAATATGCCCCTTGCCTGGCTGTTTAATGAGTCTTAGAAGACCAGGTTATATAGTTATACTCGGGTTGAGTAACTCAAATGCCTTCTGTGTACCTGTCTTGGAAGACGGTGCCTTTTTCACTCAGTGCTGTTACGAGATCTGTTCTACTCTGCTGTGCGGGTCTTTTGCAGTTAAATTTTCAGGAGCTGCTAGAGGCAAAACAGTGAATTAAAAGCAGTATTTCCTGTCCACTGTATTCTCATGGGTGGATGTGTGTGAGCCCAGCCTACAGACGAGAGTTGATGTTTTTGTGGGAATTCTACTCTGGCGTCCGGGTTTCGGGTCTATTTGGATAAATGTTCTGTACAGTTTTTGTCGGAAACCACTTGGCTGCTTTGAGCCCTGGCTTATTAATTTGAATCTGAACTCCCGAGGGCAGCCATGTGTGACGCAGCCATACTAATGTTGTGCATATGGTACGGAGGTGAAACATGTATCTTTAATCTAAACGCATAAAGCTAGAGCACAAAAGATTCAATAATAAAAAGAAAAAAACTCTGGTTAACTCTGTGTGGAGCTCTTGTAAACAATTTCAGGGTCAGGAGCGAGTATGGTAAGTGTTAGAACCACCATGTCCCACTTGACCATGAACTCGTTAGCGGCCTATCAAAAAATGCAAACCTCTTTACCTGACAGTGGTTTTTATTGTTGTTGACATGAGTGTTGTATGTACTTTCAGGGTGGCAGTAGCACATTCGAAGTGTAAAATGGATCTCTCCTTGTCTCTCATATCACTGTCCAACCTGATAATTCACAGTAGTTTTGTTCACTGCAGATGGAACTGTTGTGGCCCATCTTGTATGCATTTTCACTTTTGCCGACCTGAGTCGTTCTGGAATACAAAAATCAAGGCGTAGCTTTATAGGGCGTTTACCGTACATGCCGTTGGTATGAGCTTCATTCAAAGGACCACGTCTGCATATATAACCTGATGAATTTAACTCTCAGGGTTAGGGCAAATGGGACAACATGCCCCCTTACCTTTAGGTGAATTAGTTTAATATCTCTCCTGTGATGCAAGGCGGGCTGAACTGCCTGTTCCTCTGGTTTCCCACGCAGGGCGTCTGTGTAAACAGAGGTCTGTGGCGTCTGCTGCAGCAACAACCCTTGGCAGATGCAGACGCAGTTACATCATCTCCCTATCCCGCTGATTGTAACATCACAATCTTGAGTTTTAAGGATGGTCGAATGCGCAGTGTGGTCTGTTCTGACCGCAGCATTATTTAAGGGATGGGTAGACTGGGCTCGGAATCTCTGATCATCTTCCATTGCAATCCAAAACTACGCCTAGTATTTATATTCTATTATACAAGTGCTTCTTGGTTACTACTAATAATAATATGAATCCTATGGCCCTCCACTGTATAACATTTTCCAAATATATATATTTTTTTAAAGGAATCTAAGGAGGACACTTCAGAAGTACAAGCATAGCACATACGCTGCTACGCAGGATTCAAAACAGAATCTTGCCAATTCATTAAAAATTACTGTACGTACAGAGATTTGCCCTAATAATATTCTCTTTTATTTTCTACAGAACAAATGTCAGCCTTTCCTACTTCCCACTTTCATATTTTCCATCCGTTTATGTAAATGCAATACATGTAAACAGTCACTGCCGCTTAACACATTTTTACTTACTGTACACAAGCTTTATAGGAGTTAAAAGCATAAAGAGAGCATCAAACCTTATTTTTAAACTGCTTTCATATCCATCCACAATGCTTACAGATAACTTATGTTAAACATTAAATACATGTTAAGCAGGGATTAAAAAGGGAGAGTTAATCCTTGTTTTTTGTTTTTAAGGTAAGGCAAAACCATACATATTTCCCTTGCACTGAAGTGTAGTCAAAACTCCTCACACTAACAACACAGAACATTCATAGATGACATCTCTGCACTGCAGCCAATCAGAGACAGGAATCCACCTGGCTGCTGCTGTCTAGCCAATGGGAACACACTGCCTCCACGCTCTGGGGGCCTCCCACAGTCCATTGGTAAACGAGCTCTGCCACTTACTCGATGATGCAGCTGCATTAGGAAGTCTATCACATGTGAATTGGAAGCCTGCCAACATGGAGTCACCAAGAGAGCAAGGTAAACAACTTTCCTGATACAGAGCCATGACATTTAGGCCACAGATTCTGCTTTCAGGGGCAAACAGTTATGCAGAGGCACACACTGTACCCCCCCTGCGATTAACTGGCGCAAGAGAAACTGGGAGAAACATGGAGAGCCAGTCGGCCTCCCCTCGCACTCCAAGCAGAAAAATAAAGATCACTGCGTCATCACTTCTGTTTCCACTAACTACGCAGCAACAAATCTCTGAGCTAGAACTGTTTTAACCCCACAGCAGCAGCAGCAGCAGCCCTTAGCGAGACTCCTTTAAGCAGGATGATAAAATAGCTCGATGAGTTGCATGATGCTGGTTATGTCAGTCCAAATGTGACACAGAAATGACAAAACAATGGTTACCTGAAAAGCCATCGATTCAGCTTGTCCAGATTATCCTTGTGGTAGACAACCACAACAACCACCAGTTTGTCCGTCTCCCCGTCCCCCTCTCTCTATACCCACCCCACCTTTATATTTTTGCCCTTTGCCCCAGAAAGGGTTAATCACAGAGAAGAATCGGAAAAACAAGACCGAAAATTATCCCTTGTTTATAAGAAAACATTGATTATCACTTACCATAAAGAAATGCGTCCTACAGGAAAATAACAGGCCGCCAGGAGGGGTAGGTGCAGGTAACTCATGCCTCTGTGCCTTGTAGGTAATAAACATTTACCTGTTTATATATCTTCCCCCTTGACAAAACCATGTATCTGTACTGCCTTTTATAGATATCTATAGATACAGTACTGAAGAAATGTAAATAGTCTGTCTGCATTGCTTAGATTGTTCTCGAATAATGCTTTCCCAATGCGCTTCATCTAAGGAAGAACCTTCCAGAACAACCGTTCTTGTGTTAACCCTTCGCTTCATGCCCCCCTCCCTTCAGCACCTCAACATTTGCCTTCGACTAAGGTAAAGTACGTCATGTCTTCAGCATCCTTATTACGACTCGGCAACGCTATTCCTGATACGGGCAACACTGACCGAGAGATGGTAAAATACCCATAATAAAACCTAAATAATAAAAATGAATTAAAAATTAAAAATACAAAAGGTAATAAAGATGTTGAGCTCCATCCACTCACAGGTAGAAAAGCACAGGACTCCAGGCTCCTGATATCTTAGCTGCTGTTTTTTCCTCGACGTGAAAAAGTGACGTAGCGACTAATTCAAATTCTCTCTCTCACCATCTCTCTCTCCTCTCTCTCTCTCTCTCTCTCTCACTGTATTTTCATCTAGCTGCAGCAACAGCAGCAGCAGTATTGCTCTTTCAGACATCAACGGAGCCAGTTCTCCCTGACACACACACACACACACACATACACACACATACAAACAGATACCCCCCCCCCCCCCCCCCACACACACACACACACACACAATCACACAATCTCTCTCCCTCAGTGTGACGCAGCACTTAATTCTCCAGGCTTTCTCCCTGTGATATAGCTACACAACTGCAGATTCTTGAAAACTCAGGCCAGCAGCACACTGCCACACAGAAATAGTCAGAGCTACTCTGCTAACGGGCCGCAGCCATCTCCCTCCCTCCCTCCGTCTCTCTCCCTCCCTCTTGTACAGTTTCACCCTTAAACCAGGTCTCTCTCCCTCTCTCTGTCTCTTCTCTTCTTTACTCTCTCTGTGTGTCTCTCTCTCTCTCTCTCTCTCTCTCTCTCTCTCTCTCTCTGTGTACTGCTCACAGTTGCACTCGGTTTCTCCGAGCTAACTGAGCCGACTGTGCCTCCTCAGTCACCTGACAACCTACTGGTTTTAAAGGCACATTGTCCCCTTTTGAAACAAAACAAAAACAAAAAAACAAAAATAAAACAGTTCGAGGGTCCAACCTCCGCTTTTGAGACAGACAGAATTGCTAAACAGCTTTACTATACCTGCGAGGGCATTCACAGACTTATATAAGATGGAAGTTGATTCCAACTCCTTGCAGTACGCATTTTTATAGATTCTGTTATGATCACTCGATAGTGCTGTAGCTGGATTATTTTTATATGGTCTTCGTTGTTGATATTCAGATATACATTTTGTTTACATGCAAACATACTTTCCCATCTCAAACTAACAAACCTCATCGTAGGAGACCTGTCACAATCAAAACACTCCGTAAAACTCCCTTTCAGCCTCAAGACACTAGAGCACTTTAGCTCGCGATAACACCTTGAAACATTAGTGACTGCTGTGTCTTTTATATGAAAGAATAAACTGTATTAGGCTGGCATCCCACTACCTGCTAAACAAACACCATTGTAGTGTTACAGATCTCTAAATATCAGTGGAACAAAAAACATGGCTACTCCTTTGATCTCGATTTCAGAATGGCATACAGTTCCATCTGGTGTTCATCTATTGTAAATTATTTGTTTACCTGGATGATCAAATTGTGAAAACCATTATTTGGTGGTATTCTAGAAAAGCCTCACAAAGCTTAAATGTATTAATATACTATATATAAATACATTTCACAAAACTCCTTGGCGTAATTAGTACTGTTTTATAAGAGAATGCACAGACTATCTATATTTAGTTATGCAGCCATAAAAGAAGATGAATCTGAAAGCTTGTTAATCATTGATAGCTTGTGAATGTATAGAACAGCAGGCTCGGTCAGTGGGCTTACTGCTGACCAAGGTCAGTTCTCCTCAGGTTTCCCACAGCTCCTTTTCCCCACTGTCACACCCCTGGCTCAGATACATGCCCAAAAGCTGGACAGGATCTTTGCAAATGATGCAAGCTGAGGTCCAGCAGAAGAGAGGATAATTCTAGAACAAGGCTGGCCAGCTACAAATGCTGTGACCGTATGATTAGGCTGTAGTCCCTTCAAATGATTTTGCTATTCTATTCCATACCATTATTTTCCCTAATGTTAATGGCAAACATTGGGGCTGTAATACACAAGTATTCACTGTTAACCTTCCCCTCACTATTTATACAAGACTGTGTTAAAATGTCATCATACTGAATAACTAATTTTTAGCACCACTGAGTGGTATTCGCTCAATCCAGTTACTGCAGACTTTGCACAATATAAAAATAAACAAACACCTGCTGGGATTGTACCTCGGGGGCTACCGTAGGAGTGTAACAGGAAATAATATGGGTTTCTATTATGTAAGGAGTAAAGCTGGTTGTTACTATATAGGTTTTTCATGCATTTTATATTCCATAAAGCATATGTTTACTTGTTTGAACCTCACTTTGCCTGATAACAGATTTTTACATAGTATCTGTACTTTGTAAATGATTCTGCTGAAGAATGGCAAGATCCCATAATGATCCTTAACTAATCTATAAGAAAAACAAATATGACACACAGCCTTCAAACTATTTGTGGCGTTAGGAACAAATTTGAAACATTCTTCATTTCATCATGCAATGTCATTTATACTTAATGTCATTTGTTAGCTGATGGCATATTGCTACAAAATACATTTAAGGAGTTAAATAATTGATAATTTCTAGTTGTGATTGAGATGTTCCTAATTGTATTTTGTGTTCTCTTTCTTAATTAAACTCAGAAAAGGCTGCTACTGACCAAAGAAAGCTCCCACTTGCTACTTTGTCATGTGCACAAAAGTGTTAACCAATGACATGAATTCCCTTGGCCTTTGATCCTATTTTAACTGGCATTCATTTTCGCACTATGCCTGATTCAGCTTGCAAAGTGTCAGTTTTCTTATGTGTTGTTCTCAACCTCAAATTAAATAATTTTCTCATAATTAGATTGCACGTGTTAATACCAACTGATTAAGATTTAAAGGCAATAATTTGTAAAGTAACCACCAAAAAGTTCAAGTCCTCAGTAAAACAGTAAAATATGTATTTATTTTGGGAAACGTACACAAAATATTTACTTTCCACTGCATAACTCCTCTCATAGTACCTGGAAAATATTTTGTTTCTTGATCTTAATAAGACCATTAGAACCCTGGTCCGCAGCCAGAGTAGAGAAGTATTGACCTTAAAGAAATCCAAATGTGTGCCCGAACAGTTCATTTTTTTTGCTCTTCAATGTCCTGAAAGTACTGTTTTGCTGATACAAGTAAGAGCAGACAAGTTTATAGAAATATGAATAATTAATGCTGTCTGGGAACAGCTAATTGAGAGGTTTTTTTGGCACATCATTTGCATTTATTTTAAGTACTAAATCTATATGCAAATAATCCAGTGAGTCTCCCATATAAATTCCTCAACCATATTCTTCTTGAGGATTTTTTTATGATGCTTCGTGTGATTTTCCAACTTCAACTATATTGAAAGGGGGGGTACATTATTTAAATGGTTTGGCCTTGTTGGAGCTATAATTGACAGTATCACTGTGGGACCTGATGGTAGGATCTTTAGCTTCTAAATATGTCTATAAAGCGAGGGAGGTAAGAGGTGTTTGACTTTTCACAAACCACTGCACAGAAATCACAGGTTCCACATGTCCTACAGAAGGCTGTCAGTTATGTATAGCCACCTCACCAACAAACTCTCTTATCATACTTAATCCAAGGTGAATTTGACTGCAAATCTTTTTTTGCAGAAACAAACACAATTGGGAAGCAGAAAATTAGACTAGACTACCAAGTAGTGTGGCAACTGAGATCCAAATGGTTAGCAGGGATCAGTGTTTACAAGCTGAATGAGTTTTCACGTATTGACACAGTGAATCGTCGTAACTACTGATATTGTCTTCAGTGCTGTGTATGTCTATACTTGTATATTTGTCAAAATACAAAGATTGGATGTTAAGATTGAAACTAACTAATCCCTCAGTGATCAATAATTTAACTGCCGCTTCCCTTATTTGATACTGGTTCTCTGTGCAATAACATTTACCAGCAAAAGCTGGGGATTATGTTGTGAAACAATATAACGAATGAAGCTATTCCCTCACTTTTCTGTTGTTACTGAGCCATTATTCACCCACAAGCATCCTGGTAAAATGCGTGATGCTTCCCCCCCCTGCAGTGCTGTGGTGTCCTGAAATGCACCACAAGCCTAGAACGGCCAAACCGAGAGTGGAAGTGAGGTGGGGGTGGGGGGATAGAGAGGCACGCAATGTCAGGTCTCCGATAACGCGAGGAGGCAGGTGACACAAGCGTTGGGAAGTGTAAGCCTCTTACAGATTAGAGCTCCCAATTTAACCAGAGGGGTGAGCTTTAATTGAGATAATGAGTCGACAAAATAAAGTGGTTCAATCCCACCTAAATCAGAAATGAGAATTATATACTTTTTATGGATCTATTATTAAACCTATAGCATATACTATATCACTGCTGGTCAATTAGAAGCAGAACACCTTTATTGGCTTTATTGGCACAGTGATAGACAAAATGCATCTGAGAGCATAGCAGTGCATTGCTGATTTACAATCCATCGCTCACCATTTTGAATAACTGCAGATAAACCCTTGCCAGCACATTTTTAAAACTGACATCGAATGTGACATGGCTTATTGCAGCGTGCTCCTCTTAAAATTCATGTCAGACGATCTCCCTGGTCAGCGAGCCATTTCCTTAAATGATAGTTATTGTAACCACCGAGACATTAAAACTCCATTTGCCGCGTGCCAGACAAGACGTATTCTGTGCTGCCTTGTCTCGTTTCTAACACTGAGGAATCTCTATATTGAGAGATCTGTGAGGGCCTGTGCCGACAAGACCCGCCTGTCCCTCACTCTCCCTCAGTCTGCGAGGGCCAGCCGGAGACCAGCTGTTCTGCCTCTCTCGATGAGCTTCCCAGCCGCAAGTGCTTGGCTCTCACTAGCGCCAGCCAGTGGCAGGCCAAGCCAGACCACAGCTGCTTTATACAAACACATGGCCTTGTTTTTTCCACAAGTAAAAGCTAAATCAAACCTAACTTAATAATGTATGTTTGTTTATTTTAAAGAATATTGTGGAGTAAGTATATCACTTATTATCAAGGGATTGATATCTATTTTGTGTAGATTTCCAAAGATGGAGGTAAAATATTACTTGAAAATGGAACAAACTGCTCTGTAATGGGAGTTTTGCACATTCCCCTGGTGTGTTTCAACATTTTTATGCATACACACCAAAAAAAAAAAAGATTCCTTAGGGCACAAATCTCTGACAGCTTTATTTCCACTGTTGCGTTCTGGTGACTTGATGTGTGTGCAATGTATTTGCCTAATGGGAGGGGCAGGAAGACTGCTGAATTAAATAATTGGCTTCCACCCTGTTCTGTTCCACTACTGACTGCTTTTGGGAAATTTAAAAGATATCAAACCCTGCTTTGCTATATCACAGGGGAGGAAAATAATACTTCAAAAAATACATATGTAACAGTTATTAGTATACGCCCGTTACATATATATATATATATCAAAAATGACAATAAGCTCTCCACATATCTAAGATAATAGTTCCATAACTTGATGGCGAGGCTCTGCAATATCATTAGGAGAATTATTCTTGGGTGACAGTCATGTCCGAGTGATCCAACAAACCACCTTCAACAAGGTGCACGAATCTGTTACTGATGCGTGAGAACAGTTAAACTTGCTTTTTGGCATGTGTTTTGGGGTGGGGTTGGTGGGCACACGCATGCGTGGCACAGAGTGCAGCACTGTTCCTTCCTGCTGTCTATTTATACTCATCATTCACTAGGCAGGGTGTTAATTTTAGCAGTGTCATCTCTCGGCTGTATTCCACTTCCTAAACCTTAATCTCCTGCGGGAGAGGGAGCCTGTGTTCGTTCTTAAAGTGCCAGCACTGGGTCTCGGCACAGCCAGGCTTATTTCTCCGTCCTCTGCAGCCCTGGTCTTGGTTCAGTGGCTTTGGCTGTATGGGGTGAACCACTAAAATGGAAAATTACACACTGGCAAATTTAATCAGATCTGTTTATTTTTCATGTTCAAGTATTGCTGAGTAAAGTGACTGTAATGCAGGAATCAACCACAAGCAAGCCAGCTGTTTTTCTTGGGAATCATTCACTGAACACACTGTAAACCCATGTAGAACTGGGAAAACAGCATAGTGTGGCTTAACCCCTGCTTATACCCGAAACAATGTAATGTAATGAGCTGCAGCTGGTTAGTGAGCTCAAAAAAAAACAAAGCAAAGATGTTAATAGGGACTTGTTGAGAAGAATTATTGACATGCAGTACTGGCATTTACAGTGTGCTTCACATCACAAATACATATTGAATATCGTTAAATTAAATCATTACAATGGAGGTGACTGTTGTGTTTTGTAGTTTGCTTTATGCAACTTTTAAATCACTGATTAAATTGTCTGTTATCCAATAGAGTACCATGGTTTATGTGTGAAAGGTGATGTTATGATAGAGTAGAATTATAAATGAGGATTGTTGCGCAGCAGCAGCGACACCTAGTGTTGGAAAAGCAGGCTATATATTTTTTTGTTTTGTTTACATCCTTACCTGTAGAAACAGATTTTTTTTTGTTTAATGTTGACTTATGTTCCTTCCCTCTATTCACAGACCGTAATTGCCCTACGCAGTATTTTACACGTACAAATAGCATTTCGAGGAAGACAAAGCTGGCAAACAATCACGAAAACATGTCAAATGAATAAGTAAACACACGATCCACTTACCCATATTGCGATGACGCTGTTGTTTTCAGTTTCGACAGCTGCAAGCATGAGAGAATACTAGTACGTGTTATGGCATTTTGATTACGTTTACTGCCCCAGAAATGTAAAATGCCTAGTTTATTTTAATACTGTT